>NW_028126970.1:0-113253 GCF_965231255.1 Vanellus vanellus | reverse complement strand
GGACGTTTGTCTTTTTTTGCTCCGGAGGTTGCCGAAAGCGAAAACAGGTGCTTTTGAGGATGGAGTCCGCAGGAAAGCAGAGAGGGCCAAATTGTCTGTGGCATTTGAAGGAGTTCCAGGAGGCAGTGAGAACCAGCATTACTTTTCCCTGCTGGCACCTTTGCTGTGGCAGCAAAAGCTGGACGTTTGTCTTTTTTGCTCCGGAGGGCGCCGAAAGCAAAAATAGGTTCTTTTGAGGATGGAGTCCGCAGGAAAGCAGAGAGGGCCAAATTGTCTGTGGCATTTGAAAGGGTTCCAGGAGGCAGTGAGAACCAGCATTACTTTTCCCCGCTGGCACCTTTGCTGTGGCAGCAAAAGCTGGACGTTTGTCTTTTTTGCTCCGGAGGTTCCTGAAAGCGAAAACAGGTGCTTTTGAGGATGGAGTCCGCAGGAAAGCAGAGAGGGCCAAATTGTCTGGGGCATTTGAAGAGGTTCCAGGAGGCAGTGAGAACCAGCATTACTTTTCCCCGCTGGCACCTTTGCTGTGGCAGCAAAAGCTGGACGTTTGTCTTTTTTGCTCCGGAGGCTGCCGAAAGCGAAAACAGGTGCTTTTGAGGATGGAGTCCGCAGGAAAGCAGAGAGGGCCAAATTGTCTGGGGCATTTGAAAGGGTTCCAGGAGGCAGTGAGAACCAGCATTACTTTTCCCCGCTGGCACCTTTGCTGTGGCAGCAAAAGCTGGACGTTTGTCTTTTTTGCTCCGGAGGCTGCCGAAAGCGAAAACAGGTGCTTTTGAGGATGGAGTCCACAGGAAAGCAGAGAGGGCCAAATTGTCTGTGGCATTTGAAAGAGTTCCAGGAGGCAGTGAGAACCAGCATTACTTTTCCCCACTGGCACCTTTGCTGTGGCAGCAAAAGCTGGACGTTTGTCTTTTTTGCTCCGGACGCTGCCGAAAGCGAAAACAGGTGCTTTGAGGATGGAGTCCGCAGGAAAGCAGAGAGGGCCAAATTGTCTGGGGCATTTGAAAGGGTTCCAGGAGGCAGTGAGAACCAGCATTACTTTTCCCCGCTGGCACCTTTGCTGTGGCAGCAAAAGCTGGCCGTTTGTCTTTTTTGCTCCGGAGGCTGCCGAAAGCGAAAATAGGTGCTTTTGAGGATGGAGTCCGCAGGAAAGCAGAGAGGGCCAAATTGTCTGTGGCATTTAAAAGGGTTCCAGGAGGCAGTGAGAACCAGCATCACTTTTCCCCGCTGGCACCTTTGCTGTGGCAGCAAAAGCTGGACGTTTGTCTTTTTACCACCGGAGGGCGCGCCGAAAGTGAAAAAAGGCGCTTTTGAGGATAGAGTCCGCAGGAAAGCAGAGAGGGCTAAATTGTCTGGGGCATTTGAAAGGGTTCCAGGAGGCAGTGAGAACCAGCATTACTTTTCCCCGCTGGCACCTTTGCTGTGGCAGCAAAAGCTGGACGTTTGTCTTTTTTGCTCCGGAGGCTGCCGAAAGCGAAAACAGGTGCTTTTGAGGATGGAGTCCACAGGAAAGCAGAGAGGGCCAAATTGTCTGTGGCATTTGAAAGGGTTCCAGGAGGCAGTGAGAACCAGCATTACTTTTCCCCGCTGGCACCTTTGCTGTGGCAGCAAAAGCTGGACGTTTGTCTTTTTTGCTCCGGAGGTTGCCGAAAGCGAAAACAGGTGCTTTTGAGGATGGAGTCCGCAGGAAAGCAGAGAGGGCCAAATTGTCTGTGGCATTTGAAGGAGTTCCAGGAGGCAGTGAGAACCAGCATTACTTTTCCCTGCTGGCACCTTTGCTGTGGCAGCAAAAGCTGGACGTTTGTCTTTTTTGCTCCGGAGGGCGCCGAAAGGGAAAATAGGTTCTTTTGAGGATGGAGTCCGCAGGAAAGCAGAGAGGGCCAAATTGTCTGTGGCATTTGAAAGGGTTCCAGGAGGCAGTGAGAACCAGCATTACTTTTCCCCGCTGGCACCTTTGCTGTGGCAGCAAAAGCTGGACGTTTGTCTTTTTTGCTCCGGAGGTTCCTGAAAGCGAAAACAGGTGCTTTTGAGGATGGAGTCCGCAGGAAAGCAGAGAGGGCCAAATTGTCTGGGGCATTTGAAGAGGTTCCAGGAGGCAGTGAGAACCAGCATTACTTTTCCCCGCTGGCACCTTTGCTGTGGCAGCAAAAGCTGGACGTTTGTCTTTTTTGCTCCGGAGGCTGCCGAAAGCGAAAACAGGTGCTTTTGAGGATGGAGTCCGCAGGAAAGCAGAGAGGGCCAAATTGTCTGTGGCATTTGAAAGGGTTCCAGGAGGCAGTGAGAACCAGCATTACTTTTCCCCGCTGGCACCTTTGCTGTGGCAGCAAAAGCTGGACGTTTGTCTTTTTGCTCCGGAGGCTGCCGAAAGCGAAAACAGGTGCTTTTGAGGATGGAGTCCACAGGAAAGCAGAGAGGGCCAAATTGTCTGTGGCATTTGAAAGAGTTCCAGGAGGCAGTGAGAACCAGCATTACTTTTCCCCGCTGGCACCTTTGCTGTGGCAGCAAAAGCTGGACGTTTGTCTTTTTTGCTCCGGAGGTTGCCAAAAGCGAAAACAGGTGCTTTTGAGGATGGAGTCCGCAGGAAAGCAGAGAGGGCCAAATTGTCTGGGGCATTTGAAGAGGTTCCAGGAGGCAGTGAGAACCAGCATTACTTTTCCCCGCTGGCACCTTTGCTGTGGCAGCAAAAGCTGGACGTTTGTCTTTTTTGCTCCGGAGGCTGCCGAAAGCGAAAACAGGTGCTTTTTAGGATGGAGTCCACAGGAAAGCAGAGAGGGCCAAATTGTCTGGGGCATTTGAAAGGGTTCCAGGAGGCAGTGAGAACCAGCATTACTTTTCCCCGCTGGCACCTTTGCTGTGGCAGCAAAAGCTGGACGTTTGTCTTTTTTGCTCCGGAAGGCGCCGAAAGGGAAAATAGGTTCTTTTGAGGATGGAGTCCGCAGGAAAGCAGAGAGGGCCAAATTGTCTGTGGCATTTGAAAGGGTTCCAGGAGGCAGTGAGAACCAGCATTACTTTTCCTCGCTGGCACCTTTGCTGTGGCAGCAAAAGCTGGACGTTTGTATTTTTTGCAATGGAGGCTGCCGAAAGCGAAAACAGGTGCTTTTGAGGATGGAGTCCGCAGGAAAGCAGAGAGGGCCAAATTGTCTGTGGCATTTGAAAGGGTTCCAGGAGGCAGTGAGAACCAGCATTACTTTTCCCCGCTGGCACCTTTGCTGTGGCAGCAAAAGCTGGACGTTTGTCTTTTTTGCTCCGGAGGCTGCCGAAAGTGAAAACAGGTGCTTTTGAGGATGGAGTCCGCAGGAAAGCAGAGAGGGCCAAATTGTCTGTGGCATTTGAAGAGGTTCCAGGAGGCAGTGAGAACCAGCATTACTTTTCCCCGCTGGTACCTTTGCTGTGGCAGCAAAAGCTGGACGTTTGTCTTTTTTGCTCCGGAGGGCGCCGAAAGCAAAAATAGGTTCTTTTGAGGATGGAGTCCGCAGGAAAGCAGAGAGGGCCAAATTGTCTGTGGCATTTGAAAGGGTTCCAGGAGGCAGTGAGAACCAGCATTACTTTTCCCCGCTGGCACCTTTGCTGTGGCAGCAAAAGCTGGACGTTTGTCTTTTTTGCTCCGGAGGCTGCCGAAAGCGAAAACAGGTGCTTTTGAGGATGGAGTCTGCAGGAAAGCAGAGAGGGCCAAATTGTCTGTGGCATTTGAAAGGGTTCCAGGAGGCAGTGAGAACCAGCATTACTTTTCCCCGCTGGCACCTTTGCTGTGGCAGCAAAAGCTGGACGTTTGTCTTTTTTGCTCCGGAGGCTGCCGAAAGCGAAAACAGCTGCTTTTGAGGATGGAGTCCGCAGGAAAGCAGAGAGGAAAAGCATTTGAAAGGGTTCCAGGAGGCAGTGAGAATCAGCATTACTTTTCCCCGCTGGCACCTTTGCTGTGGCAGCAAAAGCTGGACGTTTGTCTTTTTTGCTCCGGAGGGCGCCGAAAGGGAAAATAGGTTCTTTTGAGGATGGAGTCCGCAGGAAAGCAGAGAGGGCCAAATTGTCTGTGGCATTTGAAAGGGTTCCAGGAGGCAGTGAGAACCAGCATTACGTTTCCCCGCTGGCACCTTTGCTGTGGCAGCAAAAGCTGGACGTTTTTCTTTTTTGCTCCGGAGGTTCCTGAAAGCGAAAACAGGTGCTTTTGAGGATGGAGTCCGCAGGAAAGCAGAGAGGGCCAAATTGTCTGGGGCATTTGAAGAGGTTCCAGGAGGCAGTGAGAACCAGCATTACTTTTCCCCGCTGGCACCTTTGCTGTGGCAGCAAAAGCTGGACGTTTGTCTTTTTTGCTCCGGAGGCTGCCGAAAGCGAAAACAGGTGCTTTTGAGGATGGAGTCCGCAGGAAAGCAGAGAGGGCCAAATTGTCTGTGGCATTTGAAAGGGTTCCAGGAGGCAGTGAGAACCAGCATTACTTTTCCCCGCTGGCACCTTTGCTGTGGCAGCAAAAGCTGGACGTTTGTCTTTTTTGCTCCGGAGGCTGCCGAAAGCGAAAACAGGTGCTTTTGAGGATGGAGTCCACAGGAAAGCAGAGAGGGCCAAATTGTCTGTGGCATTTGAAAGAGTTCCAGGAGGCAGTGAGAACCAGCATTACTTTTCCCCGCTGGCACCTTTGCTGTGGCAGCAAAAGCTGGACGTTTGTCTTTTTTGCTCCGGAGGTTGCCAAAAGCGAAAACAGGTGCTTTTGAGGATGGAGTCCGCAGGAAAGCAGAGAGGGCCAAATTGTCTGGGGCATTTGAAGAGGTTCCAGGAGGCAGTGAGAACCAGCATTACTTTTCCCCGCTGGCACCTTTGCTGTGGCAGCAAAAGCTGGACGTTTGTCTTTTTTGCTCCGGAGGCTGCCGAAAGCGAAAACAGGTGCTTTTTAGGATGGAGTCCACAGGAAAGCAGAGAGGGCCAAATTGTCTGGGGCATTTGAAAGGGTTCCAGGAGGCAGTGAGAACCAGCATTACTTTTCCCCGCTGGCACCTTTGCTGTGGCAGCAAAAGCTGGACGTTTGTCTTTTTTGCTCCGGAAGGCGCCGAAAGGGAAAATAGGTTCTTTTGAGGATGGAGTCCGCAGGAAAGCAGAGAGGGCCAAATTGTCTGTGGCATTTGAAAGGGTTCCAGGAGGCAGTGAGAACCAGCATTACTTTTCCTCGCTGGCACCTTTGCTGTGGCAGCAAAAGCTGGACGTTTGTATTTTTTGCAATGGAGGCTGCCGAAAGCGAAAACAGGTGCTTTTGAGGATGGAGTCCGCAGGAAAGCAGAGAGGGCCAAATTGTCTGTGGCATTTGAAAGGGTTCCAGGAGGCAGTGAGAACCAGCATTACTTTTCCCCGCTGGCACCTTTGCTGTGGCAGCAAAAGCTGGACGTTTGTCTTTTTTGCTCCGGAGGCTGCCGAAAGTGAAAACAGGTGCTTTTGAGGATGGAGTCCGCAGGAAAGCAGAGAGGGCCAAATTGTCTGTGGCATTTGAAGAGGTTCCAGGAGGCAGTGAGAACCAGCATTACTTTTCCCCGCTGGTACCTTTGCTGTGGCAGCAAAAGCTGGACGTTTGTCTTTTTTGCTCCGGAGGGCGCCGAAAGCAAAAATAGGTTCTTTTGAGGATGGAGTCCGCAGGAAAGCAGAGAGGGCCAAATTGTCTGTGGCATTTGAAAGGGTTCCAGGAGGCAGTGAGAACCAGCATTACTTTTCCCCGCTGGCACCTTTGCTGTGGCAGCAAAAGCTGGACGTTTGTCTTTTTTGCTCCGGAGGCTGCCGAAAGCGAAAACAGGTGCTTTTGAGGATGGAGTCTGCAGGAAAGCAGAGAGGGCCAAATTGTCTGTGGCATTTGAAAGGGTTCCAGGAGGCAGTGAGAACCAGCATTACTTTTCCCCGCTGGCACCTTTGCTGTGGCAGCAAAAGCTGGACGTTTGTCTTTTTTGCTCCGGAGGCTGCCGAAAGCGAAAACAGCTGCTTTTGAGGATGGAGTCCGCAGGAAAGCAGAGAGGAAAAGCATTTGAAAGGGTTCCAGGAGGCAGTGAGAACCAGCATTACTTTTCCCCGCTGGCACCTTTGCTGTGGCAGCAAAAGCTGGACGTTTGTCTTTTTTGCTCCGGAGGGCGCCGAAAGGGAAAATAGGTTCTTTTGAGGATGGAGTCCGCAGGAAAGCAGAGAGGGCCAAATTGTCTGTGGCATTTGAAAGGGTTCCAGGAGGCAGTGAGAACCAGCATTACGTTTCCCCGCTGGCACCTTTGCTGTGGCAGCAAAAGCTGGACGTTTTTCTTTTTTGCTCCGGAGGCTGCCGAAAGCGAAAACAGGTGCTTTTGAGGATGGAGTCCGCAGGAAAGCAGAGAGGGCCAAATTGTCTGTGGCATTTGAAAGGGTTCCAGGAGGCAGTGAGAACCAGCATTACTTTTCCCCGCTGGCACCTTTGCTGTGGCAGCAAAAGCTGGACGTTTGTCTTTTTTGCTCCGGAGGCTGCCGAAAGCGAAAACAGGTGCTTTTGAGGATGGAGTCCGCAGGAAAGCAGAGAGGGCCAAATTGTCTGTGGCATTTGAAAGGGTTCCAGGAGGCAGTGAGAACCAGCATTACTTTTCCCCGCTGGCACCTTTGCTGTGGCAGCAAAAGCTGGACGTTTGTCTTTTTTGCTCCGGACGCTGCCGAAAGCGAAAACAGGTGCTTTTGAGGATGGAGTCCGCAGGAAAGCAGAGAGGGCCAAATTGTCTGGGGCATTTGAAAGGGTTCCAGGAGGCAGTGAGAACCAGCATTACTTTTCCCCGCTGGCACCTTTGCTGTGGCAGCAAAAGCTGGACGTTTGTCTTTTTTGCTCCGGAGGTTGCCGAAAGCGAAAACAGGTGCTTTTGAGGATGGAGTCCGCAGGAAAGCAGAGAGGGCCAAATTGTCTGTGGCATTTGAAGGAGTTCCAGGAGGCAGTGAGAACCAGCATTACTTTTCCCTGCTGGCACCTTTGCTGTGGCAGCAAAAGCTGGACGTTTGTCTTTTTTGCTCCGGAGGGCGCCGAAAGCAAAAATAGGTGCTTTTGAGGATGGAGTCCGCAGGAAAGCAGAGAGGGCCAAATTGTCTGTGGCATTTGAAAGGGTTCCAGGAGGCAGTGAGAACCAGCATTACTTTTCCCCGCTGGCACCTTTGCTGTGGCAGCAAAACCTGGACGTTTGTCTTTTTTGCTCCGGAGGCTGCCGAAAGCGAAAACAGGTGCTTTTGAGGATGGAGTCCGCAGGAAAGCAGAGAGGGCCAAATTGTCTGTGGCATTTGAAAGGGTTCCAGGAGGCAGTGAGAACCAGCATTACTTTTCCCCGCTGGCACCTTTGCTGTGGCAGCAAAAGCTGGACGTTTGTCTTTTTACCACCGGAGGGCGCCGAAAGTGAAAAAAGGCGCTTTTGAGGATAGAGTCCGCAGGAAAGCAGAGAGGGCCAAATTGTCTGTGGCATTTGAAAGGGTTCCAGGAGGCAGTGAGAACCAGCATTACTTTTCCCCGCTGGCACCTTTGCTGTGGCAGCAAAAGCTGGCCGTTTGTCTTTTTTGCTCCGGAGGCTGCCGAAAGCGAAAACAGCTGCTTTTGACGATGGAGTCCACAGGAAAGCAGAGAGGGCCAAATTGTCTGGGGCATTTGAAAGGGTTCCAGGAGGCAGTGAGAACCAGCATTACTTTTCCCCGCTGGCACCTTTGCTGTGGCAGCAAAAGCTGGACGTTTGTCTTTTTTGCTCCGGAGGTTGCCAAAAGCGAAAACAGGTGCTTTTGAGGATGGAGTCCGCAGGAAAGCAGAGAGGGCCAAATTGTCTGTGGCATTTGAAAGGGTTCCAGGAGGCAGTGAGAACCAGCATTACTTTTCCCCGCTGGCACCTTTGCTGTGGCAGCAAAAGCTGGACGTTTGTATTTTTTGCAATGGAGGCTGCCGAAAGCGAAAACAGGTGCTTTTGAGGATGGAGTCCGCAGGAAAGCAGAGAGGGCCAAATTGTCTGTGGCATTTGAAAGGGTTCCAGGAGGCAGTGAGAACCAGCATTACTTTTCCCCGCTGGCACCTTTGCTGTGGCAGCAAAAGCTGGACGTTTGTCTTTTTTGCTCCGGAGGCTGCCGAAAGTGAAAACAGGTGCTTTTGAGGATGGAGTCCGCAGGAAAGCAGAGAGGGCCAAATTGTCTGTGGCATTTGAAGAGGTTCCAGGAGGCAGTGAGAACCAGCATTACTTTTCCCCGCTGGTACCTTTGCTGTGGCAGCAAAAGCTGGACGTTTGTCTTTTTTGCTCCGGAGGTTGCCGAAAGCAAAAATAGGTTCTTTTGAGGATGGAGTCCGCAGGAAAGCAGAGAGGGCCAAATTGTCTGTGGCATTTGAAAGGGTTCCAGGAGGCAGTGAGAACCAGCATTACTTTTCCCCGCTGGCACCTTTGCTGTGGCAGCAAAAGCTGGACGTTTGTCTTTTTTGCTCCGGAGGCTGCCGAAAGCGAAAACAGGTGCTTTTGAGGATGGAGTCTGCAGGAAAGCAGAGAGGGCCAAATTGTCTGTGGCATTTGAAAGGGTTCCAGGAGGCAGTGAGAACCAGCATTACTTTTCCCCGCTGGCACCTTTGCTGTGGCAGCAAAAGCTGGACGTTTGTCTTTTTTGCTCCGGAGGTTGCCGAAAGCGAAAACAGCTGCTTTTGAGGATGGAGTCCGCAGGAAAGCAGAGAGGAAAAGCATTTGAAAGGGTTCCAGGAGGCAGTGAGAACCAGCATTACTTTTCCCCGCTGGCACCTTTGCTGTGGCAGCAAAAGCTGGACGTTTGTCTTTTTTGCTCCGGAGGGCGCCGAAAGGGAAAATAGGTTCTTTTGAGGATGGAGTCCGCAGGAAAGCAGAGAGGGCCAAATTGTCTGTGGCATTTGAAAGGGTTCCAGGAGGCAGTGAGAACCAGCATTACTTTTCCCCGCTGGCACCTTTGCTGTGGCAGCAAAAGCTGGACGTTTGTCTTTTTTGCTCCGGAGGCTGCAGAAAGCGAAAACAGGTGCTTTTGAGGATGGAGTCCGCAGGAAAGCAGAGAGGGCCAAATTGTCTGTGGCATTTGAAAGGGTTCCAGGAGGCAGTGAGAACCAGCATTACTTTTCCCCGCTGGCACCTTTGCTGTGGCAACAAAAGCTGGACGTTTGTCTTTTTTGCTCCGGACGCTGCCGAAAGCGAAAACAGGTGCTTTTGAGGATGGAGTCCGCAGGAAAGCAGAGAGGGCCAAATTGTCTGGGGCATTTGAAAGGGTTCCAGGAGGCAGTGAGAACCAGCATTACTTTTCCCCGCTGGCACCTTTGCTGTGGCAGCAAAAGCTGGACGTTTGTCTTTTTTGCTCCGGAGGTTGCCGAAAGCGAAAACAGGTGCTTTTGAGGATGGAGTCCGCAGGAAAGCAGAGAGGGCCAAATTGTCTGTGGCATTTGAAAGGGTTCCAGGAGGCAGTGAGAACCAGCATTACTTTTCCCCGCTGGCACCTTTGCTGTGGCAGCAAAACCTGGACGTTTGTCTTTTTTGCTCCGGAGGTTGCCGAAAGCGAAAACAGGTGCTTTTGAGGATGGAGTCCGCAGGAAAGCAGAGAGGGCCAAATTGTCTGGGGCATTTGAAGAGGTTCCAGGAGGCAGTGAGAACCAGCATTACTTTTCCCCGCTGGCACCTTTGCTGTGGCAGCAAAAGCTGGACGTTTGTCTTTTTTGCTCCGGAGGCTGCCGAAAGCGAAAACAGGTGCTTTTGAGGATGGAGTCCGCAGGAAAGCAGAGAGGGCCAAATTGTCTGTGGCATTTGAAAGGGTTCCAGGAGGCAGTGAGAACCAGCATTACTTTTCCCCGCTGGCACCTTTGCTGTGGCAGCAAAAGCTGGACGTTTGTCTTTTTTGCTCCGGAGGCTGCCGAAAGCGAAAACAGGTGCTTTTGAGGATGGAGTCCACAGGAAAGCAGAGAGGGCCAAATTGTCTGTGGCATTTGAAAGGGTTCCAGGAGGCAGTGAGAACCAGCATTACTTTTCCCCGCTGGCACCTTTGCTGTGGCAACAAAAGCTGGACGTTTGTCTTTTTTGCTCCGGACGCTGCCGAAAGCGAAAACAGGTGCTTTTGAGGATGGAGTCCGCAGGAAAGCAGAGAGGGCCAAATTGTCTGTGGCATTTGAAAGGGTTCCAGGAGGCAGTGAGAACCAGCATTACTTTTCCCCGCTGGCACCTTTGCTGTGGCAACAAAAGCTGGACGTTTGTCTTTTTTGCTCCGGACGCTGCCGAAAGCGAAAACAGGTGCTTTTGAGGATGGAGTCCGCAGGAAAGCAGAGAGGGCCAAATTGTCTGGGGCATTTGAAAGGGTTCCAGGAGGCAGTGAGAACCAGCATTACTTTTCCCCGCTGGCACCTTTGCTGTGGCAGCAAAAGCTGGACGTTTGTCTTTTTTGCTCCGGAGGTTGCCGAAAGCGAAAACAGGTGCTTTTGAGGATGGAGTCCGCAGGAAAGCAGAGAGGGCCAAATTGTCTGTGGCATTTGAAAGGGTTCCAGGAGGCAGTGAGAACCAGCATTACTTTTCCCCGCTGGCACCTTTGCTGTGGCAGCAAAACCTGGACGTTTGTCTTTTTTGCTCCGGAGGTTGCCGAAAGCGAAAACAGGTGCTTTTGAGGATGGAGTCCGCAGGAAAGCAGAGAGGGCCAAATTGTCTGGGGCATTTGAAGAGGTTCCAGGAGGCAGTGAGAACCAGCATTACTTTTCCCCGCTGGCACCTTTGCTGTGGCAGCAAAAGCTGGACGTTTGTCTTTTTTGCTCCGGAGGCTGCCGAAAGCGAAAACAGGTGCTTTTGAGGATGGAGTCCGCAGGAAAGCAGAGAGGGCCAAATTGTCTGTGGCATTTGAAAGGGTTCCAGGAGGCAGTGAGAACCAGCATTACTTTTCCCCGCTGGCACCTTTGCTGTGGCAGCAAAAGCTGGACGTTTGTCTTTTTTGCTCCGGAGGCTGCCGAAAGCGAAAACAGGTGCTTTTGAGGATGGAGTCCACAGGAAAGCAGAGAGGGCCAAATTGTCTGTGGCATTTGAAAGGGTTCCAGGAGGCAGTGAGAACCAGCATTACTTTTCCCCGCTGGCACCTTTGCTGTGGCAACAAAAGCTGGACGTTTGTCTTTTTTGCTCCGGACGCTGCCGAAAGCGAAAACAGGTGCTTTTGAGGATGGAGTCCGCAGGAAAGCAGAGAGGGCCAAATTGTCTGTGGCATTTGAAAGGGTTCCAGGAGGCAGTGAGAACCAGCATTACTTTTCCCCGCTGGCACCTTTGCTGTGGCAGCAAAAGCTGGACGTTTGTCTTTTTTGCTCCGGAGGCTGCCGAAAGCGAAAACAGGTGCTTTTGAGGATGGAGTCCACAGGAAAGCAGAGAGGGCCAAATTGTCTGTGGCATTTGAAAGGGTTCCAGGAGGCAGTGAGAACCAGCATTACTTTTCCCCGCTGGCACCTTTGCTGTGGCAACAAAAGCTGGACGTTTGTCTTTTTTGCTCCGGACGCTGCCGAAAGCGAAAACAGGTGCTTTTGAGGATGGAGTCCGCAGGAAAGCAGAGAGGGCCAAATTGTCTGGGGCATTTGAAAGGGTTCCAGGAGGCAGTGAGAACCAGCATTACTTTTCCCCGCTGGCACCTTTGCTGTGGCAGCAAAAGCTGGACGTTTGTCTTTTTTGCTCCGGAGGTTGCCGAAAGCGAAAACAGGTGCTTTTGAGGATGGAGTCCGCAGGAAAGCAGAGAGGGCCAAATTGTCTGTGGCATTTGAAAGGGTTCCAGGAGGCAGTGAGAACCAGCATTACTTTTCCCCGCTGGCACCTTTGCTGTGGCAGCAAAACCTGGACGTTTGTCTTTTTTGCTCCGGAGGTTGCCGAAAGCGAAAACAGGTGCTTTTGAGGATGGAGTCCGCAGGAAAGCAGAGAGGGCCAAATTGTCTGGGGCATTTGAAGAGGTTCCAGGAGGCAGTGAGAACCAGCATTACTTTTCCCCGCTGGCACCTTTGCTGTGGCAGCAAAAGCTGGACGTTTGTCTTTTTTGCTCCGGAGGCTGCCGAAAGCGAAAACAGGTGCTTTTGAGGATGGAGTCCGCAGGAAAGCAGAGAGGGCCAAATTGTCTGTGGCATTTGAAAGGGTTCCAGGAGGCAGTGAGAACCAGCATTACTTTTCCCCGCTGGCACCTTTGCTGTGGCAGCAAAAGCTGGACGTTTGTCTTTTTACCACCGGAGGGCGCCGAAAGTTAAAAAAGGCGCTTTTGAGGATAGAGTCCGCAGGAAAGCAGAGAGGGCTAAATTGTCTGTGGCATTTGAAAGAGTTCCAGGAGGCAGTGAGAACCAGCATTACTTTTCCCCGCTGGCACCTTTGCTGTGGCAGCAAAAGCTGGACGTTTGTCTTTTTTGCTCCGGAGGCTGCCGAAAGCGAAAATAGGTGCTTTTGAGGATGGAGTCCGCAGGAAAGCAGAGAGGGCCAAATTGTCTGTGGCATTTGAAAGAGTTCCAGGAGGCAGTGAGAACCAGCATCACTTTTCCCCGCTGGCACCTTTGCTGTGGCAGCAAAAGCTGGACGTTTGTCTTTTTACCACCGGAGGGCGCCGAAAGTGAAAAAAGGCGCTTTTGAGGATGGAGTCCGCAGGAAAGCAGAGAGGGCTTAATTGTCTGGGGCATTTGAAAGGGTTCCAGGAGGCAGTGAGAACCAGCATTACTTTTCCCCGCTGGCACCTTTGCTGTGGCAGCAAAAGCTGGACGTTTGTCTTTTTTGCTCCTGAGGTTGCCGAAAGCGAAAACAGGTGCTTTTGAGGATGGAGTCCGCAGGAAAGCAGAGAGGGCCAAATTGTCTGGGGCATTTGAACAGGTTCCAGGAGGCAGTGAGAACCAGCATTACTTTTCCCCGCTGGCACCTTTGCTGTGGCAGCAAAAGCTGGACGTTTGTCTTTTTTGCTCCGGACGCTGCCGAAAGCGAAAACAGGTGCTTTTGAGGATGGAGTCCGCAGGAAAGCAGAGAGGGCCAAATTGTCTGGGGCATTTGAAAGGGTTCCAGGAGGCAGTGAGAACCAGCATTACTTTTCCCCGCTGGCACCTTTGCTGTGGCAGCAAAAGCTGGACGTTTGTCTTTTTTGCTCCGGACGCTGCCGAAAGCGAAAACAGGTGCTTTTGAGGATGGAGTCCGCAGGAAAGCAGAGAGGGCCAAATTGTCTGGGGCATTTGAAAGGGTTCCAGGAGGCAGTGAGAACCAGCATTACTTTTCCCCGCTGGCACCTTTGCTGTGGCAGCAAAAGCTGGACGTTTGTCTTTTTTGCTCCGGAGGCTGCCGAAAGCGAAAACAGGTGCTTTTGAGGATGGAGTCCACAGGAAAGCAGAGAGGGCCAAATTGTCTGTGGCATTTGAAAGGGTTCCAGGAGGCAGTGAGAACCAGCATTACTTTTCCCCGCTGGCACCTTTGCTGTGGCAGCAAAAGCTGGACGTTTGTCTTTTTTGCTCCGGAGGCTGCCGAAAGCGAAAATAGGTGCTTTTGAGGATGGAGTCCGCAGGAAAGCAGAGAGGGCCAAATTGTCTGTGGCATTTGAAAGAGTTCCAGGAGGCAGTGAGAACCAGCATCACTTTTCCCCGCTGGCACCTTTGCTGTGGCAGCAAAAGCTGGACGTTTGTCTTTTTACGACCGGAGGGCGCCGAAAGTGAAAAAAGGCGCTTTTAAGGATAGAGTCCGCATGAAAGCAGAGAGGGCTTAATTGTCTGTGGCATTTGAAAGGGTTCCAGGAGGCAGTGAGAACCAGCATTACTTTTCCCCGCTGGCACCTTTGCTGTGGCAGCAAAAGCTGGACGTTTGTCTTTTTTGCTCTGGAGGCTGCCGAAAGCGAAAACAGGTGCTTTTGAGGATGGAGTCCGCAGGAAAGCAGAGAGGGCCAAATTGTCTGGGGCATTTGAAAGGGTTCCAGGAGGCAGTGAGAACCAGCATTACTTTTCCCCGCTGGCACCTTTGCTGTGGCAGCAAAAGCTGGACGTTTGTCTTTTTTGCTCCGGAGGTTGCCAAAAGCGAAAACAGGTGCTTTTGAGGATGGAGTCCGCAGGAAAGCAGAGAGGGCCAAATTGTCTGGGGCATTTGAAGAGGTTCAGGAGGCAGTGAGAACCAGCATTACTTTTCCCCGCTGGCACCTTTGCTGTGGCAGCAAAAGCTGGACGTTTGTCTTTTTTGCTCCGGAGGCTGCCGAAAGCGAAAACAGGTGCTTTTGAGGATGGAGTCCGCAGGAAAGCAGAGAGGGCCAAATTGTCTGGGGCATTTGAAAGGGTTCCAGGAGGCAGTGAGAACCAGCATTACTTTTCCCCGCTGGCACCTTTGCTGTGGCAGCAAAAGCTGGACGTTTGTCTTTTTTGCTCCGGACGCTGCCGAAAGCGAAAACAGGTGCTTTTGAGGATGGAGTCCGCAGGAAAGCAGAGAGGGCCAAATTGTCTGTGGCATTTGAAGGAGTTCCAGGAGGCAGTGAGAACCAGCATTACTTTTCCCTGCTGGCACCTTTGCTGTGGCAGCAAAAGCTGGACGTTTGTCTTTTTTGCTCCGGAGGGCGCCGAAAGCAAAAATAGGTGCATTTGAGGATAGAGTCCGCAGGAAAGCAGAGAGGGCCAAATTGTCAGGGGCATTTGAAAGGGTTCCAGGAGGCAGTGAGAACCAGCATTACTTTTCCCCGCTGGCACCTTTGCTGTGGCAGCAAAACCTGGACGTTTGTCTTTTTTGCTCCGGAGGTTGCCGAAAGCGAAAACAGGTGCTTTTGAGGATGGAGTCCGCAGAAAAGCAGAGAGGGCCAAATTGTCTGGGGCATTTGAAGAGGTTCCAGGAGGCAGTGAGAACCAGCATTACTTTTCCCCGCTGGCACCTTTGCTGTGGCAGCAAAAGCTGGACGTTTGTCTTTTTTGCTCCGGAGGCTGCCGAAAGCGAAAACAGGTGCTTTTGAGGATGGAGTCCACAGGAAAGCAGAGAGGGCCAAATTGTCTGTGGCATTTGAAAGGGTTCCAGGAGGCAGTGAGAACCAGCATTACTTTTCCCCGCTGGCACCTTTGCTGTGGCAGCAAAAGCTGGACGTTTGTCTTTTTTGCTCCGGAGGCTGCACAAAGCGAAAATAGGTGCTTTTGAGGATGGAGTCCGCAGGAAAGCAGAGAGGGCCAAATTGTCTGTGGCATTTGAAAGAGTTCCAGGAGGCAGTGAGAACCAGCATTACTTTTCCCCGCTGGCACCTTTGCTGTGGCAGCAAAACCTGGACGTTTGTCTTTTTACCACCGGAGGGCGCCGAAAGTGAAAAAAGGCGCTTTTGAGGATAGAGTCCGGAGGAAAGCAGAGAGGGCTAAATTGTCTGTGGCATTTGAAAGGGTTCCAGGAGGCAGTGAGAACCAGCATTACTTTTCCCCGCTGGCACCTTTGCTGTAGCAGCAAAACCTGGACGTTTGTCTTTTTTGCTCCGGAGGCTGCCGAAAGCGAAAACAGGTGCTTTTGAGGATGGAGTCCACAGGAAAGCAGAGAGGGCCAAATTGTCTGGGGCATTTGAAAGGGTTCCAGGAGGCAGTGAGAACCAGCATTACTTTTCCCCGCTGGCACCTTTGCTGTAGCAGCAAAAGCTGGACGTTTGTCTTTTTTGCTCCGGAGGCTGCCGAAAGCGAAAACAGGTGCTTTTGAGGATGGAGTCCGCAGGAAAGCAGAGAGGGCCAAATTGTCTGTGGCATTTGAAAGAGTTCCAGGAGGCAGTGAGAACCAGCATTACTTTTCCCCGCTGGCACCTTTGCTGTGGCAGCAAAAGCTGGACGTTTGTCTTTTTACCACCGGAGGGCGCCGAAAGTGAAAAAAGGCGCTTTTGAGGATAGAGTCCGCAGGAAAGCAGAGAGGGCCAAATTGTCTGTGGCATTTGAAAGGGTTCCAGGAGGCAGTGAGAACCAGCATTACTTTTCCCCGCTGGCACCCTTGCTGTGGCAGCAAAAGCTGGACGTTTGTCTTTTTTTGCTCCGGAGGCTGCCGAAAGCGAAAACAGGTGCTTTTGAGGATGGAGTCCACAGGAAAGCAGAGAGGGCCAAATTGTCTGTGGCATTTGAAAGAGTTCCAGGAGGCAGTGAGAACCAGCATTACTTTTCCCCTCTGGCACCTTTGCTGTGGCAGCAAAAGCTGGACGTTTGTCTTTTTTGCTCCGGACGCTGCCGAAAGCGAAAACAGGTGCTTTTGAGGATGGAGTCCGCAGGAAAGCAGAGAGGGCCAAATTGTCTGGGGCATTTGAAAGGGTTCCAGGAGGCAGTGAGAACCAGCATTACTTTTCCCCGCTGGCACCTTTGCTGTGGCAGCAAAAGCTGGCCGTTTGTCTTTTTTGCTCCGGAGGCTGCCGAAAGCGAAAATAGGTGCTTTTGAGGATGGAGTCCGCAGGAAAGCAGAGAGGGCCAAATTGTCTGTGGCATTTGAAAGGGTTCCAGGAGGCAGTGAGAACCAGCATCACTTTTCCCCGCTGGCACCTTTGCTGTGGCAGCAAAAGCTGGACGTTTGTCTTTTTACCACCGGAGGGCGCCGAAAGTGAAAAAAGGCGCTTTTGAGGATAGAGTCCGCAGGAAAGCAGAGAGGGCTAAATTGTCTGGGGCATTTGAAAGGGTTCCAGGAGGCAGTGAGAACCAGCATTACTTTTCCCCGCTGGCACCTTTGCTGTGGCAGCAAAAGCTGGACGTTTGTCTTTTTTGCTCCGGAGGCTGCCGAAAGCGAAAACAGGTGCTTTTGAGGATGGAGTCCACAGGAAAGCAGAGAGGGCCAAATTGTCTGTGGCATTTGAAAGGGTTCCAGGAGGCAGTGAGAACCAGCATTACTTTTCCCCGCTGGCACCTTTGCTGTGGCAGCAAAAGCTGGACGTTTGTCTTTTTTGCTCCGGAGGTTGCCGAAAGCGAAAACAGGTGCTTTTGAGGATGGAGTCCGCAGGAAAGCAGAGAGGGCCAAATTGTCTGTGGCATTTGAAGGAGTTCCAGGAGGCAGTGAGAACCAGCATTACTTTTCCCCGCTGGCACCTTTGCTGTGGCAGCAAAAGCTGGACGTTTGTCTTTTTTGCTCCGGAGGGCGCCGAAAGGGAAAATAGGTTCTTTTGAGGATGGAGTCCGCAGGAAAGCAGAGAGGGCCAAATTGTCTGTGGCATTTGAAAGGGTTCCAGGAGGCAGTGAGAACCAGCATTACTTTTCCCCGCTGGCACCTTTGCTGTGGCAGCAAAAGCTGGACGTTTGTCTTTTTTGCTCCGGAGGTTCCTGAAAGCGAAAACAGGTGCTTTTGAGGATGGAGTCCGCAGGAAAGCAGAGAGGGCCAAATTGTCTGGGGCATTTGAAGAGGTTCCAGGAGGCAGTGAGAACCAGCATTACTTTTCCCCGCTGGCACCTTTGCTGTGGCAGCAAAAGCTGGACGTTTGTCTTTTTTGCTCCGGAGGCTGCCGAAAGCGAAAACAGGTGCTTTTGAGGATGGAGTCCGCAGGAAAGCAGAGAGGGCCAAATTGTCTGTGGCATTTGAAAGGGTTCCAGGAGGCAGTGAGAACCAGCATTACTTTTCCCCGCTGGCACCTTTGCTGTGGCAGCAAAAGCTGGACGTTTGTCTTTTTTGCTCCGGAGGCTGCCGAAAGCGAAAACAGGTGCTTTTGAGGATGGAGTCCACAGGAAAGCAGAGAGGGCCAAATTGTCTGTGGCATTTGAAAGAGTTCCAGGAGGCAGTGAGAACCAGCATTACTTTTCCCCGCTGGCACCTTTGCTGTGGCAGCAAAAGCTGGACGTTTGTCTTTTTTGCTCCGGAGGTTGCCAAAAGCGAAAACAGGTGCTTTTGAGGATGGAGTCCGCAGGAAAGCAGAGAGGGCCAAATTGTCTGGGGCATTTGAAGAGGTTCCAGGAGGCAGTGAGAACCAGCATTACTTTTCCCCGCTGGCACCTTTGCTGTGGCAGCAAAAGCTGGACGTTTGTCTTTTTTGCTCCGGAGGCTGCCGAAAGCGAAAACAGGTGCTTTTGAGGATGGAGTCCACAGGAAAGCAGAGAGGGCCAAATTGTCTGGGGCATTTGAAAGGGTTCCAGGAGGCAGTGAGAACCAGCATTACTTTTCCCCGCTGGCACCTTTGCTGTGGCAGCAAAAGCTGGACGTTTGTCTTTTTTGCTCCGGAAGGCGCCGAAAGGGAAAATAGGTTCTTTTGAGGATGGAGTCCGCAGGAAAGCAGAGAGGGCCAAATTGTCTGTGGCATTTGAAAGGGTTCCAGGAGGCAGTGAGAACCAGCATTACTTTTCCTCGCTGGCACCTTTGCTGTGGCAGCAAAAGCTGGACGTTTGTATTTTTTGCAATGGAGGCTGCCGAAAGCGAAAACAGGTGCTTTTGAGGATGGAGTCCGCAGGAAAGCAGAGAGGGCCAAATTGTCTGTGGCATTTGAAAGGGTTCCAGGAGGCAGTGAGAACCAGCATTACTTTTCCCCGCTGGCACCTTTGCTGTGGCAGCAAAAGCTGGACGTTTGTCTTTTTTGCTCCGGAGGCTGCCGAAAGTGAAAACAGGTGCTTTTGAGGATGGAGTCCGCAGGAAAGCAGAGAGGGCCAAATTGTCTGTGGCATTTGAAGAGGTTCCAGGAGGCAGTGAGAACCAGCATTACTTTTCCCCGCTGGTACCTTTGCTGTGGCAGCAAAAGCTGGACGTTTGTCTTTTTTGCTCCGGAGGGCGCCGAAAGCAAAAATAGGTTCTTTTGAGGATGGAGTCCGCAGGAAAGCAGAGAGGGCCAAATTGTCTGTGGCATTTGAAAGGGTTCCAGGAGGCAGTGAGAACCAGCATTACTTTTCCCCGCTGGCACCTTTGCTGTGGCAGCAAAAGCTGGACGTTTGTCTTTTTTGCTCCGGAGGCTGCCGAAAGCGAAAACAGGTGCTTTTGAGGATGGAGTCTGCAGGAAAGCAGAGAGGGCCAAATTGTCTGTGGCATTTGAAAGGGTTCCAGGAGGCAGTGAGAACCAGCATTACTTTTCCCCGCTGGCACCTTTGCTGTGGCAGCAAAAGCTGGACGTTTGTCTTTTTTGCTCCGGAGGCTGCCGAAAGCGAAAACAGCTGCTTTTGAGGATGGAGTCCGCAGGAAAGCAGAGAGGAAAAGCATTTGAAAGGGTTCCAGGAGGCAGTGAGAACCAGCATTACTTTTCCCCGCTGGCACCTTTGCTGTGGCAGCAAAAGCTGGACGTTTGTCTTTTTTGCTCCGGAGGGCGCCGAAAGGGAAAATAGGTTCTTTTGAGGATGGAGTCCGCAGGAAAGCAGAGAGGGCCAAATTGTCTGTGGCATTTGAAAGGGTTCCAGGAGGCAGTGAGAACCAGCATTACTTTTCCCCGCTGGCACCTTTGCTGTGGCAGCAAAAGCTGGACGTTTGTCTTTTTTGCTCCGGAGGTTGCCAAAAGCGAAAACAGGTGCTTTTGAGGATGGAGTCCGCAGGAAAGCAGAGAGGGCCAAATTGTCTGGGGCATTTGAAGAGGTTCCAGGAGGCAGTGAGAACCAGCATTACTTTTCCCCGCTGGCACCTTTGCTGTGGCAGCAAAAGCTGGACGTTTGTCTTTTTTGCTCCGGAGGCTGCCGAAAGCGAAAACAGGTGCTTTTGAGGATGGAGTCCACAGGAAAGCAGAGAGGGCCAAATTGTCTGGGGCATTTGAAAGGGTTCCAGGAGGCAGTGAGAACCAGCATTACTTTTCCCCGCTGGCACCTTTGCTGTGGCAGCAAAAGCTGGACGTTTGTCTTTTTTGCTCCGGAAGGCGCCGAAAGGGAAAATAGGTTCTTTTGAGGATGGAGTCCGCAGGAAAGCAGAGAGGGCCAAATTGTCTGTGGCATTTGAAAGGGTTCCAGGAGGCAGTGAGAACCAGCATTACTTTTCCTCGCTGGCACCTTTGCTGTGGCAGCAAAAGCTGGACGTTTGTATTTTTTGCAATGGAGGCTGCCGAAAGCGAAAACAGGTGCTTTTGAGGATGGAGTCCGCAGGAAAGCAGAGAGGGCCAAATTGTCTGTGGCATTTGAAAGGGTTCCAGGAGGCAGTGAGAACCAGCATTACTTTTCCCCGCTGGCACCTTTGCTGTGGCAGCAAAAGCTGGACGTTTGTCTTTTTTGCTCCGGAGGCTGCCGAAAGTGAAAACAGGTGCTTTTGAGGATGGAGTCCGCAGGAAAGCAGAGAGGGCCAAATTGTCTGTGGCATTTGAAGAGGTTCCAGGAGGCAGTGAGAACCAGCATTACTTTTCCCCGCTGGTACCTTTGCTGTGGCAGCAAAAGCTGGACGTTTGTCTTTTTTGCTCCGGAGGGCGCCGAAAGCAAAAATAGGTTCTTTTGAGGATGGAGTCCGCAGGAAAGCAGAGAGGGCCAAATTGTCTGTGGCATTTGAAAGGGTTCCAGGAGGCAGTGAGAACCAGCATTACTTTTCCCCGCTGGCACCTTTGCTGTGGCAGCAAAAGCTGGACGTTTGTCTTTTTTGCTCCGGAGGCTGCCGAAAGCGAAAACAGGTGCTTTTGAGGATGGAGTCTGCAGGAAAGCAGAGAGGGCCAAATTGTCTGTGGCATTTGAAAGGGTTCCAGGAGGCAGTGAGAACCAGCATTACTTTTCCCCGCTGGCACCTTTGCTGTGGCAGCAAAAGCTGGACGTTTGTCTTTTTTGCTCCGGAGGCTGCCGAAAGCGAAAACAGCTGCTTTTGAGGATGGAGTCCGCAGGAAAGCAGAGAGGAAAAGCATTTGAAAGGGTTCCAGGAGGCAGTGAGAACCAGCATTACTTTTCCCCGCTGGCACCTTTGCTGTGGCAGCAAAAGCTGGACGTTTGTCTTTTTTGCTCCGGAGGGCGCCGAAAGGGAAAATAGGTTCTTTTGAGGATGGAGTCCGCAGGAAAGCAGAGAGGGCCAAATTGTCTGTGGCATTTGAAAGGGTTCCAGGAGGCAGTGAGAACCAGCATTACGTTTCCCCGCTGGCACCTTTGCTGTGGCAGCAAAAGCTGGACGTTTTTCTTTTTTGCTCCGGAGGCTGCCGAAATCGAAAACAGGTGCTTTTGAGGATGGAGTCCGCAGGAAAGCAGAGAGGGCCAAATTGTCTGTGGCATTTGAAAGGGTTCCAGGAGGCAGTGAGAACCAGCATTACTTTTCCCCGCTGGCACCTTTGCTGTGGCAGCAAAAGCTGGACGTTTGTCTTTTTTGCTCCGGAGGCTGCCGAAAGCGAAAACAGGTGCTTTTGAGGATGGAGTCCGCAGGAAAGCAGAGAGGGCCAAATTGTCTGTGGCATTTGAAAGGGTTCCAGGAGGCAGTGAGAACCAGCATTACTTTTCCCCGCTGGCACCTTTGCTGTGGCAGCAAAAGCTGGACGTTTGTCTTTTTTGCTCCGGACGCTGCCGAAAGCGAAAACAGGTGCTTTTGAGGATGGAGTCCGCAGGAAAGCAGAGAGGGCCAAATTGTCTGGGGCATTTGAAAGGGTTCCAGGAGGCAGTGAGAACCAGCATTACTTTTCCCCGCTGGCACCTTTGCTGTGGCAGCAAAAGCTGGACGTTTGTCTTTTTTGCTCCGGAGGTTGCCGAAAGCGAAAACAGGTGCTTTTGAGGATGGAGTCCGCAGGAAAGCAGAGAGGGCCAAATTGTCTGTGGCATTTGAAGGAGTTCCAGGAGGCAGTGAGAACCAGCATTACTTTTCCCTGCTGGCACCTTTGCTGTGGCAGCAAAAGCTGGACGTTTGTCTTTTTTGCTCCGGAGGGCGCCGAAAGCAAAAATAGGTGCTTTTGAGGATGGAGTCCGCAGGAAAGCAGAGAGGGCCAAATTGTCTGTGGCATTTGAAAGGGTTCCAGGAGGCAGTGAGAACCAGCATTACTTTTCCCCGCTGGCACCTTTGCTGTGGCAGCAAAACCTGGACGTTTGTCTTTTTTGCTCCGGAGGCTGCCGAAAGCGAAAACAGGTGCTTTTGAGGATGGAGTCCGCAGGAAAGCAGAGAGGGCCAAATTGTCTGTGGCATTTGAAAGGGTTCCAGGAGGCAGTGAGAACCAGCATTACTTTTCCCCGCTGGCACCTTTGCTGTGGCAGCAAAAGCTGGACGTTTGTCTTTTTACCACCGGAGGGCGCCGAAAGTGAAAAAAGGCGCTTTTGAGGATAGAGTCCGCAGGAAAGCAGAGAGGGCCAAATTGTCTGTGGCATTTGAAAGGGTTCCAGGAGGCAGTGAGAACCAGCATTACTTTTCCCCGCTGGCACCTTTGCTGTGGCAGCAAAAGCTGGCCGTTTGTCTTTTTTGCTCCGGAGGCTGCCGAAAGCGAAAACAGCTGCTTTTGACGATGGAGTCCACAGGAAAGCAGAGAGGGCCAAATTGTCTGGGGCATTTGAAAGGGTTCCAGGAGGCAGTGAGAACCAGCATTACTTTTCCCCGCTGGCACCTTTGCTGTGGCAGCAAAAGCTGGACGTTTGTCTTTTTTGCTCCGGACGTTGCCAAAAGCGAAAACAGGTTCTTTTGAGGATGGAGTCCGCAGGAAAGCAGAGAGGGCCAAATTGTCTGTGGCATTTGAAAGGGTTCCAGGAGGCAGTGAGAACCAGCATTACTTTTCCCCGCTGGCACCTTTGCTGTGGCAGCAAAAGCTGGACGTTTGTATTTTTTGCAATGGAGGCTGCCGAAAGCGAAAACAGGTGCTTTTGAGGATGGAGTCCGCAGGAAAGCAGAGAGGGCCAAATTGTCTGTGGCATTTGAAGAGGTTCCAGGAGGCAGTGAGAACCAGCATTACTTTTCCCCGCTGGTACCTTTGCTGTGGCAGCAAAAGCTGGACGTTTGTCTTTTTTGCTCCGGAGGGCGCCGAAAGCAAAAATAGGTTCTTTTGAGGATGGAGTCCGCAGGAAAGCAGAGAGGGCCAAATTGTCTGTGGCATTTGAAAGGGTTCCAGGAGGCAGTGAGAACCAGCATTACTTTTCCCCGCTGGCACCTTTGCTGTGGCAGCAAAAGCTGGACGTTTGTCTTTTTTGCTCCGGAGGCTGCCGAAAGCGAAAACAGGTGCTTTTGAGGATGGAGTCTGCAGGAAAGCAGAGAGGGCCAAATTGTCTGTGGCATTTGAAAGGGTTCCAGGAGGCAGTGAGAACCAGCATTACTTTTCCCCGCTGGCACCTTTGCTGTGGCAGCAAAAGCTGGACGTTTGTCTTTTTTGCTCCGGAGGTTGCCGAAAGCGAAAACAGCTGCTTTTGAGGATGGAGTCCGCAGGAAAGCAGAGAGGAAAAGCATTTGAAAGGGTTCCAGGAGGCAGTGAGAACCAGCATTACTTTTCCCCGCTGGCACCTTTGCTGTGGCAGCAAAAGCTGGACGTTTGTCTTTTTTGCTCCGGAGGGCGCCGAAAGGGAAAATAGGTTCTTTTGAGGATGGAGTCCGCAGGAAAGCAGAGAGGGCCAAATTGTCTGTGGCATTTGAAAGGGTTCCAGGAGGCAGTGAGAACCAGCATTACTTTTCCCCGCTGGCACCTTTGCTGTGGCAGCAAAAGCTGGACGTTTGTCTTTTTTGCTCCGGAGGCTGCAGAAAGCGAAAACAGGTGCTTTTGAGGATGGAGTCCGCAGGAAAGCAGAGAGGGCCAAATTGTCTGTGGCATTTGAAAGGGTTCCAGGAGGCAGTGAGAACCAGCATTACTTTTCCCCGCTGGCACCTTTGCTGTGGCAACAAAAGCTGGACGTTTGTCTTTTTTGCTCCGGACGCTGCCGAAAGCGAAAACAGGTGCTTTTGAGGATGGAGTCCGCAGGAAAGCAGAGAGGGCCAAATTGTCTGGGGCATTTGAAAGGGTTCCAGGAGGCAGTGAGAACCAGCATTACTTTTCCCCGCTGGCACCTTTGCTGTGGCAGCAAAAGCTGGACGTTTGTCTTTTTTGCTCCGGAGGTTGCCGAAAGCGAAAACAGGTGCTTTTGAGGATGGAGTCCGCAGGAAAGCAGAGAGGGCCAAATTGTCTGTGGCATTTGAAAGGGTTCCAGGAGGCAGTGAGAACCAGCATTACTTTTCCCCGCTGGCACCTTTGCTGTGGCAGCAAAACCTGGACGTTTGTCTTTTTTGCTCCGGAGGTTGCCGAAAGCGAAAACAGGTGCTTTTGAGGATGGAGTCCGCAGGAAAGCAGAGAGGGCCAAATTGTCTGGGGCATTTGAAGAGGTTCCAGGAGGCAGTGAGAACCAGCATTACTTTTCCCCGCTGGCACCTTTGCTGTGGCAGCAAAAGCTGGACGTTTGTCTTTTTTGCTCCGGAGGCTGCCGAAAGCGAAAACAGGTGCTTTTGAGGATGGAGTCCGCAGGAAAGCAGAGAGGGCCAAATTGTCTGTGGCATTTGAAAGGGTTCCAGGAGGCAGTGAGAACCAGCATTACTTTTCCCCGCTGGCACCTTTGCTGTGGCAGCAAAAGCTGGACGTTTGTCTTTTTTGCTCCGGAGGCTGCCGAAAGCGAAAACAGGTGCTTTTGAGGATGGAGTCCACAGGAAAGCAGAGAGGGCCAAATTGTCTGTGGCATTTGAAAGGGTTCCAGGAGGCAGTGAGAACCAGCATTACTTTTCCCCGCTGGCACCTTTGCTGTGGCAGCAAAAGCTGGACGTTTGTCTTTTTTGCTCCGGAGGCTGCCGAAAGCGAAAATAGGTGCTTTTGAGGATGGAGTCCGCAGGAAAGCAGAGAGGGCCAAATTGTCTGTGGCATTTGAAAGAGTTCCAGGAGGCAGTGAGAACCATCATTACTTTTCCCCGCTGGCACCTTTGCTGTGGCAGCAAAAGCTGGACGATTGTCTTTTTACCACCGGAGGGCGCCGAAAGTGAAAAAAGGCGTTTTGAGGATAGAGTCCGCAGGAAAGCAGAGAGGGCCAAATTGTCAGGGGCATTTGAAAGGGTTCCAGGAGGCAGTGAGAACCAGCATTACTTTTCCCCGCTGGCACCTTTGCTGTGGCAGCAAAAGCCGGACGTCTGTCTTTTTTGCTCCGGAGGCTGCCGAAAGCGAAAATAGGTGCTTTTGAGGATGGAGTCCGCAGGAAAGCAGAGAGGGCCAAATTGTCTGTGGCATTTGAAAGGGTTCCAGGAGGCAGTGAGAACCAGCATCACTTTTCCCCGCGGGCACCTTTGCTGTGGCAGCAAAAGCTGGACGTTTGTCTTTTTACCACCGGAGGGCGCCGAAAGTTAAAAAAGGCGCTTTTGAGGATGGAGTCCGCAGGAAAGCAGAGAGGGCTTAATTGTCTGTGGCATTTGAAAGGGTTCCAGGAGGCAGTGAGAACCAGCATTACTTTTCCCCGCTGGCACCTTTGCTGTGGCAGCAAAAGCTGGACGTTTGTCTTTTTTGCTCCGGAGGTTGCCGAAAGCGAAAACAGGTGCTTTTGAGGATGGAGTCCGCAGGAAAGCAGAGAGGGCCAAATTGTCTGGGGCATTTGAACAGGTTCCAGGAGGCAGTGAGAACCAGCATTACTTTTCCCCGCTGGCACCTTTGCTGTGGCAGCAAAAGCTGGACGTTTGTCTTTTTTGCTCCGGACGCTGCCGAAAGCGAAAACAGGTGCTTTTGAGGATGGAGTCCGCAGGAAAGCAGAGAGGGCCAAATTGTCTGGGGCATTTGAAAGGGTTCCAGGAGGCAGTGAGAACCAGCATTACTTTTCCCCGCTGGCACCTTTGCTGTGGCAGCAAAAGCTGGACGTTTGTCTTTTTTGCTCCGGAGGCTGCCGAAAGCGAAAACAGGTGCTTTTGAGGATGGAGTCCACAGGAAAGCAGAGAGGGCCAAATTGTCTGTGGCATTTGAAAGGGTTCCAGGAGGCAGTGAGAACCAGCATTACTTTTCCCCGCTGGCACCTTTGCTGTGGCAGCAAAAGCTGGACGTTTGTCTTTTTTGCTCCGGAGGCTGCCGAAAGCGAAAATAGGTGCTTTTGAGGATGGAGTCCGCAGGAAAGCAGAGAGGGCCAAATTGTCTGTGGCATTTGAAAGAGTTCCAGGAGGCAGTGAGAACCAGCATCACTTTTCCCCGCTGGCACCTTTGCTGTGGCAGCAAAAGCTGGACGTTTGTCTTTTTACGACCGGAGGGCGCCGAAAGTGAAAAAAGGCGCTTTTAAGGATAGAGTCCGCATGAAAGCAGAGAGGGCCAAATTGTCTGGGGCATTTGAAAGGGTTCCAGGAGGCAGTGAGAACCAGCATTACTTTTCCCCGCTGGCACCTTTGCTGTGGCAGCAAAAGCTGGACGTTTGTCTTTTTTGCTCTGGAGGCTGCCGAAAGCGAAAACAGGTGCTTTTGAGGATGGAGTCCGCAGGAAAGCAGAGAGGGCCAAATTGTCTGGGGCATTTGAAAGGGTTCCAGGAGGCAGTGAGAACCAGCATTACTTTTCCCCGCTGGCACCTTTGCTGTGGCAGCAAAAGCTGGACGTTTGTCTTTTTTGCTCCGGAGGTTGCCAAAAGCGAAAACAGGTGCTTTTGAGGATGGAGTCCGCAGGAAAGCAGAGAGGGCCAAATTGTCTGTGGCATTTGAAGAGGTTCCAGGAGGCAGTGAGAACCAGCATTACTTTTCCCCGCTGGCACCTTTGCTGTGGCAGCAAAAGCTGGACGTTTGTCTTTTTTGCTCCGGAGGCTGCCGAAAGCGAAAACAGGTGCTTTTGAGGATGGAGTCCGCAGGAAAGCAGAGAGGGCCAAATTGTCTGGGGCATTTGAAAGGGTTCCAGGAGGCAGTGACAACCAGCATTACTTTTCCCCGCTGGCACCTTTGCTGTGGCAGCAAAAGCTGGACGTTTGTCTTTTTTGCTCCGGACGCTGCCGAAAGCGAAAACAGGTGCTTTTGAGGATGGAGTCCGCAGGAAAGCAGAGAGGGCCAAATTGTCTGTGGCATTTGAAGGAGTTCCAGGAGGCAGTGAGAACCAGCATTACTTTTCCCTGCTGGCACCTTTGCTGTGGCAGCAAAAGCTGGACGTTTGTCTTTTTTGCTCCGGAGGGCGCCGAAAGCAAAAATAGGTGCTTTTGAGGATAGAGTCCGCAGGAAAGCAGAGAGGGCCAAATTGTCAGGGGCATTTGAAAGGGTTCCAGGAGGCAGTGAGAACCAGCATTACTTTTCCCCGCTGGCACCTTTGCTGTGGCAGCAAAACCTGGACGTTTGTCTTTTTTGCTCCGGAGGTTGCCGAAAGCGAAAACAGGTGCTTTTGAGGATGGAGTCCGCAGGAAAGCAGAGAGGGCCAAATTGTCTGGGGCATTTGAAGAGGTTCCAGGAGGCAGTGAGAACCAGCATTACTTTTCCCCGCTGGCACCTTTGCTGTGGCAGCAAAAGCTGGACGTTTGTCTTTTTTGCTCCGGAGGCTGCCGAAAGCGAAAACAGGTGCTTTTGAGGATGGAGTCCACAGGAAAGCAGAGAGGGCCAAATTGTCTGTGGCATTTGAAAGGGTTCCAGGAGGCAGTGAGAACCAGCATTACTTTTCCCCGCTGGCACCTTTGCTGTGGCAGCAAAAGCTGGACGTTTGTCTTTTTTGCTCCGGAGGCTGCACAAAGCGAAAATAGGTGCTTTTGAGGATGGAGTCCGCAGGAAAGCAGAGAGGGCCAAATTGTCTGTGGCATTTGAAAGAGTTCCAGGAGGCAGTGAGAACCAGCATTACTTTTCCCCGCTGGCACCTTTGCTGTGGCAGCAAAACCTGGACGTTTGTCTTTTTACCACCGGAGGGCGCCGAAAGTGAAAAAAGGCGCTTTTGAGGATAGAGTCCGCAGGAAAGCAGAGAGGGCTAAATTGTCTGTGGCATTTGAAAGGGTTCCAGGAGGCAGTGAGAACCAGCATTACTTTTCCCCGCTGGCACCTTTGCTGTAGCAGCAAAACCTGGACGTTTGTCTTTTTTGCTCCGGAGGCTGCCGAAAGCGAAAACAGGTGCTTTTGAGGATGGAGTCCACAGGAAAGCAGAGAGGGCCAAATTGTCTGGGGCATTTGAAAGGGTTCCAGGAGGCAGTGAGAACCAGCATTACTTTTCCCCGCTGGCACCTTTGCTGTAGCAGCAAAAGCTGGACGTTTGTCTTTTTTGCTCCGGAGGCTGCCGAAAGCGAAAACAGGTGCTTTTGAGGATGGAGTCCGCAGGAAAGCAGAGAGGGCCAAATTGTCTGTGGCATTTGAAAGAGTTCCAGGAGGCAGTGAGAACCAGCATTACTTTTCCCCGCTGGCACCTTTGCTGTGGCAGCAAAAGCTGGACGTTTGTCTTTTTACCACCGGAGGGCGCCGAAAGTGAAAAAAGGCGCTTTTGAGGATAGAGTCCGCAGGAAAGCAGAGAGGGCCAAATTGTCTGTGGCATTTGAAAGGGTTCCAGGAGGCAGTGAGAACCAGCATTACTTTTCCCTGCTGGCACCTTTGCTGTGGCAGCAAAAGCTGGACGTTTGTCTTTTTTGCTCCGGACGCTGCCGAAAGCGAAAACAGGTGCTTTTGAGGATGGAGTCCGCAGGAAAGCAGAGAGGGCCAAATTGTCTGTGGCATTTGAAGGAGTTCCAGGAGGCAGTGAGAACCAGCATTACTTTTCCCTGCTGGCACCTTTGCTGTGGCAGCAAAAGCTGGACGTTTGTCTTTTTTGCTCCGGAGGGCGCCGAAAGCAAAAATAGGTGCTTTTGAGGATAGAGTCCGCAGGAAAGCAGAGAGGGCCAAATTGTCAGGGGCATTTGAAAGGGTTCCAGGAGGCAGTGAGAACCAGCATTACTTTTCCCCGCTGGCACCTTTGCTGTGGCAGCAAAACCTGGACGTTTGTCTTTTTTGCTCCGGAGGTTGCCGAAAGCGAAAACAGGTGCTTTTGAGGATGGAGTCCGCAGGAAAGCAGAGAGGGCCAAATTGTCTGGGGCATTTGAAGAGGTTCCAGGAGGCAGTGAGAACCAGCATTACTTTTCCCCGCTGGCACCTTTGCTGTGGCAGCAAAAGCTGGACGTTTGTCTTTTTTGCTCCGGAGGCTGCCGAAAGCGAAAACAGGTGCTTTTGAGGATGGAGTCCACAGGAAAGCAGAGAGGGCCAAATTGTCTGTGGCATTTGAAAGGGTTCCAGGAGGCAGTGAGAACCAGCATTACTTTTCCCCGCTGGCACCTTTGCTGTGGCAGCAAAAGCTGGACGTTTGTCTTTTTTGCTCCGGAGGCTGCACAAAGCGAAAATAGGTGCTTTTGAGGATGGAGTCCGCAGGAAAGCAGAGAGGGCCAAATTGTCTGTGGCATTTGAAAGAGTTCCAGGAGGCAGTGAGAACCAGCATTACTTTTCCCCGCTGGCACCTTTGCTGTGGCAGCAAAACCTGGACGTTTGTCTTTTTACCACCGGAGGGCGCCGAAAGTGAAAAAAGGCGCTTTTGAGGATAGAGTCCGCAGGAAAGCAGAGAGGGCTAAATTGTCTGTGGCATTTGAAAGGGTTCCAGGAGGCAGTGAGAACCAGCATTACTTTTCCCCGCTGGCACCTTTGCTGTAGCAGCAAAACCTGGACGTTTGTCTTTTTTGCTCCGGAGGCTGCCGAAAGCGAAAACAGGTGCTTTTGAGGATGGAGTCCACAGGAAAGCAGAGAGGGCCAAATTGTCTGGGGCATTTGAAAGGGTTCCAGGAGGCAGTGAGAACCAGCATTACTTTTCCCCGCTGGCACCTTTGCTGTAGCAGCAAAAGCTGGACGTTTGTCTTTTTTGCTCCGGAGGCTGCCGAAAGCGAAAACAGGTGCTTTTGAGGATGGAGTCCGCAGGAAAGCAGAGAGGGCCAAATTGTCTGTGGCATTTGAAAGAGTTCCAGGAGGCAGTGAGAACCAGCATTACTTTTCCCCGCTGGCACCTTTGCTGTGGCAGCAAAAGCTGGACGTTTGTCTTTTTACCACCGGAGGGCGCCGAAAGTGAAAAAAGGCGCTTTTGAGGATAGAGTCCGCAGGAAAGCAGAGAGGGCCAAATTGTCTGTGGCATTTGAAAGGGTTCCAGGAGGCAGTGAGAACCAGCATTACTTTTCCCCGCTGGCACCTTTGCTGTGGCAGCAAAAGCTGGACGTTTGTCTTTTTTTGCTCCGGAGGCTGCCGAAAGCGAAAACAGGTGCTTTTGAGGATGGAGTCCACAGGAAAGCAGAGAGGGCCAAATTGTCTGGGGCATTTGAAAGGGTTCCAGGAGGCAGTGAGAACCAGCATTACTTTTCCCCGCTGGCACCTTTGCTGTGGCAGCAAAAGCTGGACGTTTGTCTTTTTTGCTCCGGAGGCTGCAGAAAGCGAAAACAGGTGCTTTTGAGGATGGAGTCCGCAGGAAAGCAGAGAGGGCCAAATTGTCTGTGGCATTTGAAAGGGTTCCAGGAGGCAGTGAGAACCAGCATTACTTTTCCCCGCTGGCACCTTTGCTGTGGCAACAAAAGCTGGACGTTTGTCTTTTTTGCTCCGGACGCTGCCGAAAGCGAAAACAGGTGCTTTTGAGGATGGAGTCCGCAGGAAAGCAGAGAGGGCCAAATTGTCTGGGGCATTTGAAAGGGTTCCAGGAGGCAGTGAGAACCAGCATTACTTTTCCCCGCTGGCACCTTTGCTGTGGCAGCAAAAGCTGGACGTTTGTCTTTTTTGCTCCGGAGGTTGCCGAAAGCGAAAATAGGTGCTTTTGAGGATGGAGTCCGCAGGAAAGCAGAGAGGGCCAAATTGTCTGTGGCATTTGAAAGGGTTCCAGGAGGCAGTGAGAACCAGCATTACTTTTCCCCGCTGGCACCTTTGCTGTGGCAGCAAAACCTGGACGTTTGTCTTTTTTGCTCCGGAGGTTGCCGAAAGCGAAAACAGGTGCTTTTGAGGATGGAGTCCGCAGGAAAGCAGAGAGGGCCAAATTGTCTGGGGCATTTGAAGAGGTTCCAGGAGGCAGTGAGAACCAGCATTACTTTTCCCCGCTGGCACCTTTGCTGTGGCAGCAAAAGCTGGACGTTTGTCTTTTTTGCTCCGGAGGCTGCCGAAAGCGAAAACAGGTGCTTTTGAGGATGGAGTCCGCAGGAAAGCAGAGAGGGCCAAATTGTCTGTGGCATTTGAAAGGGTTCCAGGAGGCAGTGAGAACCAGCATTACTTTTCCCCGCTGGCACCTTTGCTGTGGCAGCAAAAGCTGGACGTTTGTATTTTTTGCAATGGAGGCTGCCGAAAGCGAAAACAGGTGCTTTTGAGGATGGAGTCCGCAGGAAAGCAGAGAGGGCCAAATTGTCAGGGGCATTTGAAAGGGTTCCAGGAGGCAGTGAGAACCAGCATTACTTTTCCCCGCTGGCACCTTTGCTGTGGCAGCAAAAGCCGGACGTCTGTCTTTTTTGCTCCGGAGGCTGCCGAAAGCGAAAATAGGTGCTTTTGAGGATGGAGTCCGCAGGAAAGCAGAGAGGGCCAAATTGTCTGTGGCATTTGAAAGGGTTCCAGGAGGCAGTGAGAACCAGCATCACTTTTCCCCGCGGGCACCTTTGCTGTGGCAGCAAAAGCTGGACGTTTGTCTTTTTACCACCGGAGGGCGCCGAAAGTTAAAAAAGGCGCTTTTGAGGATAGAGTCCGCAGGAAAGCAGAGAGGGCTAAATTGTCTGTGGCATTTGAAAGAGTTCCAGGAGGCAGTGAGAACCAGCATTACTTTTCCCCGCTGGCACCTTTGCTGTGGCAGCAAAAGCTGGACGTTTGTCTTTTTTGCTCCGGAGGCTGCCGAAAGCGAAAATAGGTGCTTTTGAGGATGGAGTCCGCAGGAAAGCAGAGAGGGCCAAATTGTCTGTGGCATTTGAAAGAGTTCCAGGAGGCAGTGAGAACCAGCATCACTTTTCCCCGCTGGCACCTTTGCTGTGGCAGCAAAAGCTGGACGTTTGTCTTTTTACCACCGGAGGGCGCCGAAAGTGAAAAAAGGCGCTTTTGAGGATAGAGTCCGCAGGAAAGCAGAGAGGGCTTAATTGTCTGTGGCATTTGAAAGGGTTCCAGGAGGCAGTGAGAACCAGCATTACTTTTCCCCGCTGGCACCTTTGCTGTGGCAGCAAAACCTGGACGTTTGTCTTTTTTGCTCCGGAGGTTGCCGAAAGCGAAAACAGGTGCTTTTGAGGATGGAGTCCGCAGGAAAGCAGAGAGGGCCAAATTGTCTGGGGCATTTGAACAGGTTCCAGGAGGCAGTGAGAACCAGCATTACTTTTCCCCGCTGGCACCTTTGCTGTGGCAGCAAAAGCTGGACGTTTGTCTTTTTTGCTCCGGACGCTGCCGAAAGCGAAAACAGGTGCTTTTGAGGATGGAGTCCGCAGGAAAGCAGAGAGGGCCAAATTGTCTGGGGCATTTGAAAGGGTTCCAGGAGGCAGTGAGAACCAGCATTACTTTTCCCCGCTGGCACCTTTGCTGTGGCAGCAAAAGCTGGACGTTTGTCTTTTTTGCTCCGGAGGCTGCCGAAAGCGAAAACAGGTGCTTTTGAGGATGGAGTCCACAGGAAAGCAGAGAGGGCCAAATTGTCTGTGGCATTTGAAAGGGTTCCAGGAGGCAGTGAGAACCAGCATTACTTTTCCCCGCTGGCACCTTTGCTGTGGCAGCAAAAGCTGGACGTTTGTCTTTTTTGCTCCGGAGGCTGCCGAAAGAGAAAATAGGTGCTTTTGAGGATGGAGTCCGCAGGAAAGCAGAGAGGGCCAAATTGTCTGTGGCATTTGAAAGAGTTCCAGGAGGCAGTGAGAACCAGCATCACTTTTCCCCGCTGGCACCTTTGCTGTGGCAGCAAAAGCTGGACGTTTGTCTTTTTACGACCGGAGGGCGCCGAAAGTGAAAAAAGGCGCTTTTAAGGATAGAGTCCGCATGAAAGCAGAGAGGGCTTAATTGTCTGGGGCATTTGAAAGGGTTCCAGGAGGCAGTGAGAACCAGCATTACTTTTCCCCGCTGGCACCTTTGCTGTGGCAGCAAAAGCTGGACGTTTGTCTTTTTTGCTCTGGAGGCTGCCGAAAGCGAAAACAGGTGCTTTTGAGGATGGAGTCCGCAGGAAAGCAGAGAGGGCCAAATTGTCTGGGGCATTTGAAAGGGTTCCAGGAGGCAGTGAGAACCAGCATTACTTTTCCCCGCTGGCACCTTTGCTGTGGCAGCAAAAGCTGGACGTTTGTCTTTTTTGCTCCGGAGGTTGCCAAAAGCGAAAACAGGTGCTTTTGAGGATGGAGTCCGCAGGAAAGCAGAGAGGGCCAAATTGTCTGGGGCATTTGAAGAGGTTCAGGAGGCAGTGAGAACCAGCATTACTTTTCCCCGCTGGCACCTTTGCTGTGGCAGCAAAAGCTGGACGTTTGTCTTTTTTGCTCCGGAGGCTGCCGAAAGCGAAAACAGGTGCTTTTGAGGATGGAGTCCGCAGGAAAGCAGAGAGGGCCAAATTGTCTGGGGCATTTGAAAGGGTTCCAGGAGGCAGTGAGAACCAGCATTACTTTTCCCCGCTGGCACCTTTGCTGTGGCAGCAAAAGCTGGACGTTTGTCTTTTTTGCTCCGGACGCTGCCGAAAGCGAAAACAGGTGCTTTTGAGGATGGAGTCCGCAGGAAAGCAGAGAGGGCCAAATTGTCTGTGGCATTTGAAGGAGTTCCAGGAGGCAGTGAGAACCAGCATTACTTTTCCCTGCTGGCACCTTTGCTGTGGCAGCAAAAGCTGGACGTTTGTCTTTTTTGCTCCGGAGGGCGCCGAAAGCAAAAATAGGTGCTTTTGAGGATAGAGTCCGCAGGAAAGCAGAGAGGGCCAAATTGTAAGGGGCATTTGAAAGGGTTCCAGGAGGCAGTGAGAACCAGCATTACTTTTCCCCGCTGGCACCTTTGCTGTGGCAGCAAAACCTGGACGTTTGTCTTTTTTGCTCCGGAGGTTGCCGAAAGCGAAAACAGGTGCTTTTGAGGATGGAGTCCGCAGGAAAGCAGAGAGGGCCAAATTGTCTGGGGCATTTGAAGAGGTTCCAGGAGGCAGTGAGAACCAGCATTACTTTTCCCCGCTGGCACCTTTGCTGTGGCAGCAAAAGCTGGACGTTTGTCTTTTTTGCTCCGGAGGCTGCCGAAAGCGAAAACAGGTGCTTTTGAGGATGGAGTCCACAGGAAAGCAGAGAGGGCCAAATTGTCTGTGGCATTTGAAAGGGTTCCAGGAGGCAGTGAGAACCAGCATTACTTTTCCCCGCTGGCACCTTTGCTGTGGCAGCAAAAGCTGGACGTTTGTCTTTTTTGCTCCGGAGGCTGCACAAAGCGAAAATAGGTGCTTTTGAGGATGGAGTCCGCAGGAAAGCAGAGAGGGCCAAATTGACTGTGGCATTTGAAAGAGTTCCAGGAGGCAGTGAGAACCAGCATTACTTTTCCCCGCTGGCACCTTTGCTGTGGCAGCAAAACCTGGACGTTTGTCTTTTTACCACCGGAGGGCGCCGAAAGTGAAAAAAGGCGCTTTTGAGGATAGAGTCCGCAGGAAAGCAGAGAGGGCTAAATTGTCTGTGGCATTTGAAAGGGTTCCAGGAGGCAGTGAGAACCAGCATTACTTTTCCCCGCTGGCACCTTTGCTGTAGCAGCAAAACCTGGACGTTTGTCTTTTTTGCTCCGGAGGCTGCCGAAAGCGAAAACAGGTGCTTTTGAGGATGGAGTCCACAGGAAAGCAGAGAGGGCCAAATTGTCTGGGGCATTTGAAAGGGTTCCAGGAGGCAGTGAGAACCAGCATTACTTTTCCCCGCTGGCACCTTTGCTGTAGCAGCAAAAGCTGGACGTTTGTCTTTTTTGCTCCGGAGGCTGCCGAAAGCGAAAACAGGTGCTTTTGAGGATGGAGTCCGCAGGAAAGCAGAGAGGGCCAAATTGTCTTGTGCATTTGAAAGAGTTCCAGGAGGCAGTGAGAACCAGCATTACTTTTCCCCGCTGGCACCTTTGCTGTGGCAGCAAAAGCTGGACGTTTGTCTTTTTACCACCGGAGGGCGCCGAAAGTGAAAAAAGGCGCTTTTGAGGATAGAGTCCGCAGGAAAGCAGAGAGGGCCAAATTGTCTGTGGCATTTGAAAGGGTTCCAGGAGGCAGTGAGAACCAGCATTACTTTTCCCCGCTGGCACCTTTGCTGTGGCAGCAAAAGCTGGACGTTTGTCTTTTTTTGCTCCGGAGGCTGCCGAAAGCGAAAACAGGTGCTTTTGAGGATGGAGTCCACAGGAAAGCAGAGAGGGCCAAATTGTCTGGGGCATTTGAAAGGGTTCCAGGAGGCAGTGAGAACCAGCATTACTTTTCCCCGCTGGCACCTTTGCTGTGGCAGCAAAAGCTGGACGTTTGTCTTTTTTGCTCCGGAGGCTGCCGAAAGCGAAAACAGGTGCTTTTGAGGATGGAGTCCGCAGGAAAGCAGAGAGGGCCAAATTGTCTGAGGCATTTGAAAGGGTTCCAGGAGGCAGTGAGAACCAGCATTACTTTTCCCCGCTGGCACCTTTGCTGTGGCAGCAAAAGCTGGACGTTTGTCTTTTTTGCTCCGGAGGTTGCCAAAAGCGAAAACAGGTGCTTTTGAGGATGGAGTCCGCAGGAAAGCAGAGAGGGCCAAATTGTCTGTGGCATTTGAAAGGGTTCCAGGAGGCAGTGAGAACCAGCATTACTTTTCCCCGCTGGCACCTTTGCTGTGGCAGCAAAAGCTGGACGTTTGTATTTTTTGCAATGGACGCTGCCGAAAGCGAAAACAGGTGCTTTTGAGGATGGAGTCCGCAGGAAAGCAGAGAGGGCCAAATTGTCTGTGGCATTTGAAAGGGTTCCAGGAGGCAGTGAGAACCAGCATTACTTTTCCCCGCTGGCACCTTTGCTGTGGCAGCAAAAGCTGGACGTTTGTCTTTTTTGCTCCGGAGGCTGCCGAAAGTGAAAACAGGTGCTTTTGAGGATGGAGTCCGCAGGAAAGCAGAGAGGGCCAAATTGTCTGTGGCATTTGAAGAGGTTCCAGGAGGCAGTGAGAACCAGCATTACTTTTCCCCGCTGGTACCTTTGCTGTGGCAGCAAAAGCTGGACGTTTGTCTTTTTTGCTCCGGAGGGCGCCGAAAGCAAAAATAGGTGCTTTTGAGGATGGAGTCCGCAGGAAAGCAGAGAGGGCCAAATTGTCTGTGGCATTTGAAAGGGTTCCAGGAGGCAGTGAGAACCAGCATTACTTTTCCCCGCTGGCACCTTTGCTGTGGCAGCAAAAGCTGGACGTTTGTCTTTTTTGCTCCGGAGGCTGCCGAAAGCGAAAACAGCTGCTTTTGAGGATGGAGTCCGCAGGAAAGCAGAGAGGGCCAAATTGTCTGTGGCATTTGAAAGGGTTCCAGGAGGCAGTGAGAACCAGCATTACTTTTCCCCGCTGGCACCTTTGCTGTGGCAGCAAAAGCTGGACGTTTGTCTTTTTTGCTCCGGAGGCTGCCGAAAGCGAAAACAGGTGCTTTTGAGGATGGAGTCCGCAGGAAAGCAGAGAGGGCCAAATTGTCTGTGGCATTTGAAAGGGTTCCAGGAGGCAGTGAGAACCAGCATTACTTTTCCCCGCTGGCACCTTTGCTGTGGCAGCAAAAGCTGGACGTTTGTCTTTTTTGCTCCGGAGGGCGCCGAAAGCAAAAATAGGTTCTTTTGAGGATGGAGTCCGCAGGAAAGCAGAGAGGGCCAAATTGTCTGGGGCATTTGAAAGGGTTCCAGGAGGCAGTGAGAACCACCATTACTTTTCCCCGCTGGCACCTTTGCTGTGGCAGCAAAAGCTGGACGTTTGTCTTTTTTGCTCCGGAGGCTGCCGAAAGCGAAAACAGGTGCTTTTGAGGATGGAGTCCGCAGGAAAGCAGAGAGGGCCAAATTGTCTGGGGCATTTGAAAGGGTTCCAGGAGGCAGTGAGAACCAGCATTACTTTTCCCCGCTGGCACCTTTGCTGTGGCAGCAAAAGCTGGACGTTTGTCTTTTTTGCTCCGGAGGCTGCCGAAAGCGAAAACAGGTGCTTTTGAGGATGGAGTCCGCAGGAAAGCAGAGAGGGCCAAATTGTCTGTGGCATTTGAAAGGGTTCCAGGAGGCAGTGAGAACCAGCATTACTTTTCCCCGCTGGCACCTTTGCTGTGGCAGCAAAAGCTGGACGTTTGTCTTTTTGCTCCGGAGGCTGCCGAAAGCGAAAACAGGTGCTTTTGAGGATGGAGTCCGCAGGAAAGCAGAGAGGGCCAAATTGTCTGTGGCATTTGAAAGGGTTCCAGGAGGCAGTGAGAACCAGCATTACTTTTCCCCGCTGGCACCTTTGCTGTGGCAGCAAAAGCTGGACGTTTGTCTTTTTTGCTCCGGAGGCTGCCGAAAGCGAAAACAGGTGCTTTTGAGGATGGAGTCCACAGGAAAGCAGAGAGGGCCAAATTGTCTGTGGCATTTGAAAGGGTTCCAGGAGGCAGTGAGAACCAGCATTACTTTTCCCCGCTGGCACCTTTGCTGTGGCAGCAAAAGCTGGACGTTTGTCTTTTTTGCTCCGGAGGCTGCCGAAAGCGAAAATAGGTGCTTTTGAGGATAGAGTCCGCAGGAAAGCAGAGAGGGCTTAATTGTCTGGGGCATTTGAAAGGGTTCCAGGAGGCAGTGAGAACCAGCATTACTTTTCCCCGCTGGCACCTTTGCTGTGGCAGCAAAAGCTGGACGTTTGTCTTTTTTGCTCCGGAGGCTGCCGAAAGCGAAAACAGGTGCTTTTGAGGATGGAGTCCACAGGAAAGCAGAGAGGGCCAAATTGTCTGGGGCATTTGAACAGGTTCCAGGAGGCAGTGAGAACCAGCATTACTTTTCCCCGCTGGCACCTTTGCTGTGGCAGCAAAAGCTGGACGTTTGTCTTTTTTGCTCCGGAGGCTGCCGAAAGCGAAAACAGGTGCTTTTGAGGATGGAGTCCGCAGGAAAGCAGAGAGGGCCAAATTGTCTGGGGCATTTGAAAGGGTTCCAGGAGGCAGTGAGAACCAGCATTACTTTTCCCCGCTGGCACCTTTGCTGTGGCAGCAAAAGCTGGACGTTTGTCTTTTTTGCTCCGGAGGCTGCCGAAAGCGAAAATAGGTGCTTTTGAGGATAGAGTCCGCAGGAAAGCAGAGAGGGCTTAATTGTCTGGGGCATTTGAAAGGGTTCCAGGAGGCAGTGAGAACCAGCATTACTTTTCCCCGCTGGCACCTTTGCTGTGGCAGCAAAAGCTGGACGTTTGTCTTTTTTGCTCCGGAGGCTGCCGAAAGCGAAAACAGGTGCTTTTGAGGATGGAGTCCGCAGGAAAGCAGAGAGGGCCAAATTGTCTGGGGCATTTGAACAGGTTCCAGGAGGCAGTGAGAACCAGCATTACTTTTCCCCGCTGGCACCTTTGCTGTGGCAGCAAAAGCTGGACGTTTGTCTTTTTTGCTCCGGACGCTGCCGAAAGCGAAAACAGGTGCTTTTGAGGATGGAGTCCGCAGGAAAGCAGAGAGGGCCAAATTGTCTGGGGCATTTGAAAGGGTTCCAGGAGGCAGTGAGAACCAGCATTACTTTTCCCCGCTGGCACCTTTGCTGTGGCAGCAAAAGCTGGACGTTTGTCTTTTTTGCTCCGGAGGCTGCCGAAAGCGAAAACAGGTGCTTTTGAGGATGGAGTCCGCAGGAAAGCAGAGAGGGCCAAATTGTCTGTGGCATTTGAAAGGGTTCCAGGAGGCAGTGAGAACCAGCATCACTTTTCCCCGCTGGCACCTTTGCTGTGGCAGCAAAAGCTGGACGTTTGTCTTTTTTGCTCCGGAGGCTGCCGAAAGCGAAAATAGGTGCTTTTGAGGATGGAGTCCGCAGGAAAGCAGAGAGGGCCAAATTGTCTGTGGCATTTGAAAGAGTTCCAGGAGGCAGTGAGAACCAGCATCACTTTTCCCCGCTGGCACCTTTGCTGTGGCAGCAAAAGCTGGACGTTTGTCTTTTTACCACTGGAGGGCGCCGAAAGTGAAAAAAGGCGCTTTTGAGGATAGAGTCCGCAGGAAAGCAGAGAGGGCTTAATTGTCTGGGGCATTTGAAAGGGTTCCAGGAGGCAGTGAGAACCAGCATTACTTTTCCCCGCTGGCACCTTTGCTGTGGCAGCAAAAGCTGGACGTTTGTCTTTTTTGCTCCGGAGGCTGCCGAAAGCGAAAACAGGTGCTTTTGAGGATGGAGTCCGCAGGAAAGCAGAGAGGGCCAAATTGTCTGGGGCATTTGAAGAGGTTCCAGGAGGCAGTGAGAACCAGCATTACTTTTCCCCGCTGGCACCTTTGCTGTGGCAGCAAAAGCTGGACGTTTGTCTTTTTTGCTCCGGAGGTTGCCAAAAGCGAAAACAGGTGCTTTTGAGGATGGAGTCCGCAGGAAAGCAGAGAGGGCCAAATTGTCTGTGGCATTTGAAAGGGTTCCAGGAGGCAGTGAGAACCAGCATTACTTTTCCCCGCTGGCACCTTTGCTGTGGCAGCAAAAGCTGGACGTTTGTCTTTTTTGCTCCGGAGGCTGCCTAAAGCGAAAACAGGTGCTTTTGAGGATGGAGTCTACAGGAAAGCAGAGAGGGCCAAATTGTCTGTGGCATTTGAAAGGGTTCCAGGAGGCAGTGAGAACCAGCATTACTTTTCCCCGCTGGCACCTTTGCTGTGGCAGCAAAAGCTGGACGTTTGTCTTTTTTGCTCCGGAGGTTGCCGAAAGCGAAAACAGGTGCTTTTGAGGATGGAGTCCGCAGGAAAGCAGAGAGGGCCAAATTGTCTGTGGCATTTGAAGGAGTTCCAGGAGGCAGTGAGAACCAGCATTACTTTTCCCTGCTGGCACCTTTGCTGTGGCAGCAAAAGCTGGACGTTTGTCTTTTTTGCTCCGGAGGGCGCCGAAAGCAAAAATAGGTGCTTTTGAGGATGGAGTCCGCAGGAAAGCAGAGAGGGCCAAATTGTCTGTGGCATTTGAATGGGTTCCAGGAGGCAGTGAGAACCAGCATTACTTTTCCCCGCTGGCACCTTTGCTGTGGCAGCAAAACCTGGACGTTTGTCTTTTTACCACCGGAGGGCGCCGAAAGTGAAAAAAGGCGCTTTTGAGGATAGAGTCCGCAGGAAAGCAGAGAGGGCTAAATTGTCTGTGGCATTTGAAAGGGTTCCAGGAGGCAGTGAGAACCAGCATTACTTTTCCCCGCTGGCACCTTTGCTGTGGCAGCAAAAGCTGGACGTTTGTCTTTTTTGCTCCGGAGGCTGCCTAAAGCGAAAATAGGTGCTTTTGAGGATGGAGTCCGCAGGAAAGCAGAGAGGGCCAAATTGTCTGTGGCATTTGAAAGAGTTCCAGGAGCCAGTGAGAACCAGCATCACTTTTCCCCGCTGGCACCTTTGCTGTGGCAGCAAAAGCTGGACGTTTGTCTTTTTACCACCGGAGGGCGCCGAAAGTGAAAAAAGGCGCTTTTGAGGATAGAGTCCGCAGGAAAGCAGAGAGGGCTTAATTGTCTGTGGCATTTGAAAGGGTTCCAGGAGGCAGTGAGAACCAGCATTACTTTTCCCCGCTGGCACCTTTGCTGTGGCAGCAAAAGCTGGACGTTTGTCTTTTTTGCTCCGGAGGCTGCCGAAAGCAAAAACAGGTGCTTTTGAGGATGGAGTCCGCAGGAAAGCAGAGAGGGCCAAATTGTCTGGGGCATTTGAAAGGGTTCCAGGAGGCAGTGAGAACCAGCATTACTTTTCCCCGCTGGCACCTTTGCTGTGGCAGCAAAAGCTGGACGTTTGTCTTTTTTGCTCCGGACGCTGCCGAAAGCGAAAACAGGTGCTTTTGAGGATGGAGTCCGCAGGAAAGCAGAGAGGGCCAAATTGTCTGGGGCATTTGAAAGGGTTCCAGGAGGCAGTGAGAACCAGCATTACTTTTCCCCGCTGGCACCTTTGCTGTGGCAGCAAAAGCTGGACGTTTGTCTTTTTTGCTCCGGAGGCTGCCGAAAGCGAAAACAGGTGCTTTTGAGGATGGAGTCTACAGGAAAGCAGAGAGGGCCAAATTGTCTGTGGCATTTGAAAGGGTTCCAGGAGGCAGTGAGAACCAGCATCACTTTTCCCCGCTGGCACCTTTGCTGTGGCAGCAAAAGCTGGACGTTTGTCTTTTTTGCTCCGGAGGTTGCCGAAAGCGAAAACAGGTGCTTTTGAGGATGGAGTCCGCAGGAAAGCAGAGAGGGCCAAATTGTCTGTGGCATTTGAAGGAGTTCCAGGAGGCAGTGAGAACCAGCATTACTTTTCCCTGCTGGCACCTTTGCTGTGGCAGCAAAAGCTGGACGTTTGTCTTTTTTGCTCCGGAGGGCGCCGAAAGCAAAAATAGGTGCTTTTGAGGATGGAGTCCGCAGGAAAGCAGAGAGGGCCAAATTGTCTGTGGCATTTGAAAGGGTTCCAGGAGGCAGTGAGAACCAGCATTACTTTTCCCCGCTGGCACCTTTGCTGTGGCAGCAAAACCTGGACGTTTGTCTTTTTACCACTGGAGGGCGCCGAAAGTGAAAAAAGGCGCTTTTGAGGATAGAGTCCGCAGGAAAGCAGAGAGGGCTAAATTGTCTGTGGCATTTGAAAGGGTTCCAGGAGGCAGTGAGAACCAGCATTACTTTTCCCCGCTGGCACCTTTGCTGTGGCAGCAAAAGCTGGACGTTTGTCTTTTTTGCTCCGGAGGCTGCCGAAAGCGAAAATAGGTGCTTTTGAGGATGGAATCCGCAGGAAAGCAGAGAGGGCCAAATTGTCTGTGGCATTTGAAAGAGTTCCAGGAGGCAGTGAGAACCAGCATCACTTTTCCCCGCTGGCACCTTTGCTGTGGCAGCAAAAGCTGGACGTTTGTCTTTTTACCACCGGAGGGCGCCGAAAGTGAAAACAGGCGCTTTTGAGGATAGAGTCCGCAGGAAAGCAGAGAGGGCTAAATTGTCTGTGGCATTTGAAAGGGTTCCAGGAGGCAGTGAGAACCAGCATTACTTTTCCCCGCTGGCACCTTTGCTGTGGCAGCAAAAGCTGGACGTTTGTCTTTTTTGCTCCGGAGGCTGCCGAAAGCAAAAACAGGTGCTTTTGAGGATGGAGTCCGCAGGAAAGCAGAGAGGGCCAAATTGTCTGTGGCATTTGAAGAGGTTCCAGGAGGCAGTGAGAACCAGCATTACTTTTCCCCGCTGGCACCTTTGCTGTGGCAGCAAAAGCTGGACGTTTGTCTTTTTTGCTCCGGACGCTGCCGAAAGCGAAAACAGGTGCTTTTGAGGATGGAGTCCGCAGGAAAGCAGAGAGGGCCAAATTGTCTGTGGCATTTGAAAGGGTTCCAGGAGGCAGTGAGAACCAGCATCACTTTTCCCCGCTGGCACCTTTGCTGTGGCAGCAAAAGCTGGACGTTTGTCTTTTTTGCTCCGGAGGCTGCCGAAAGCGAAAACAGGTGCTTTTGAGGATGGAGTCCGCAGGAAAGCAGAGAGGGCCAAATTGTCTGTGGCATTTGAAAGAGTTCCAGGAGGCAGTGAGAACCAGCATCACTTTTCCCCGCTGGCACCTTTGCTGTGGCAGCAAAAGCTGGACGTTTGTCTTTTTACCACCGGAGGGCGCCGAAAGTGAAAAAAGGCGCTTTTGAGGATAGAGTCCGCAGGAAAGCAGAGAGGGCTTAATTGTCTGGGGCATTTGAAAGGGTTCCAGGAGGCAGTGAGAACCAGCATTACTTTTCCCCGCTGGCACCTTTGCTGTGGCAGCAAAAGCTGGACGTTTGTCTTTTTTGCTCCGGAGGCTGCCGAAAGCGAAAACAGGTGCTTTTGAGGATGGAGTCCGCAGGAAAGCAGAGAGGGCCAAATTGTCTGGGGCATTTGAAAGGGTTCCAGGAGGCAGTGAGAACCAGCATTACTTTTCCCCGCTGGCACCTTTGCTGTGGCAGCAAAAGCTGGACGTTTGTCTTTTTTGCTCCGGAGGTTGCCAAAAGCGAAAACAGGTGCTTTTGAGGATGGAGTCCGCAGGAAAGCAGAGAGGGCCAAATTGTCTGGGGCATTTGAAGAGGTTCCAGGAGGCAGTGAGAACCAGCATTACTTTTCCCCGCTGGCACCTTTGCTGTGGCAGCAAAAGCTGGACGTTTGTCTTTTTTGCTCCGGAGGCTGCCGAAAGCGAAAACAGGTGCTTTTGAGGATGGAGTCCACAGGAAAGCAGAGAGGGCCAAATTGTCTGGGGCATTTGAAAGGGTTCCAGGAGGCAGTGAGAACCAGCATTACTTTTCCCCGCTGGCACCTTTGCTGTGGCAGCAAAAGCTGGACGTTTGTCTTTTTTGCTCCGGAGGTTGCCGAAAGCGAAAACAGGTGCTTTTGAGGATGGAGTCCGCAGGAAAGCAGAGAGGGCCAAATTGTCTGTGGCATTTGAAGGAGTTCCAGGAGGCAGTGAGAACCAGCATTACTTTTCCCTGCTGGCACCTTTGCTGTGGCAGCAAAAGCTGGACGTTTGTCTTTTTTGCTCCGGAGGGCGCCGAAAGCAAAAATAGGTGCTTTTGAGGATGGAGTCCGCAGGAAAGCAGAGAGGGCCAAATTGTCTGGGGCATTTGAAAGGGTTCCAGGAGGCAGTGAGAACCAGCATTACTTTTCCCCGCTGGCACGTTTGCTGTGGCAGCAAAACCTGGACGTTTGTCTTTTTTGCTCCGGAGGTTGCCGAAAGCGAAAACAGGTGCTTTTGAGGATGGAGTCCGCAGGAAAGCAGAGAGGGCCAAATTGTCTGGGGCATTTGAAGAGGTTCCAGGAGGCAGTGAGAACCAGCATTACTTTTCCCCGCTGGCACCTTTGCTGTGGCAGCAAAAGCTGGACGTTTGTCTTTTTTGCTCCGGAGGCTGCCGAAAGCGAAAACAGGTGCTTTTGAGGATGGAGTCCGCAGGAAAGCAGAGAGGGCCAAATTGTCAGGGGCATTTGAAAGGGTTCCAGGAGGCAGTGAGAACCAGCATTACTTTTCCCCGCTGGCACCTTTGCTGTGGCAGCAAAAGCTGGACGTTTGTCTTTTTTGCTCCGGAGGCTGCCGAAAGCGAAAACAGGTGCTTTTGAGGATGGAGTCCGCAGGAAAGCAGAGAGGGCCAAATTGTCTGTGGCATTTGAAAGGGTTCCAGGAGGCAGTGAGAACCAGCATTACTTTTCCCCGCTGGCACCTTTGCTGTGGCAGCAAAAGCTGGACGTTTGTCTTTTTTGCTCCGGAGGCTGCCGAAAGCGAAAATAGGTGCTTTTGAGGATGGAGTCCGCAGGAAAGCAGAGAGGGCCAAATTGTCTGTGGCATTTGAAAGAGTTCCAGGAGGCAGTGAGAACCAGCATTACTTTTCCCCGCTGGCACCTTTGCTGTGGCAGCAAAACCTGGACGTTTGTCTTTTTACCACCGGAGGGCGCCGAAAGTGAAAAAAGGCGCTTTTGAGGATAGAGTCCGCAGGAAAGCAGAGAGGGCCAAATTGTCTGTGGCATTTGAAAGGGTTCCAGGAGGCAGTGAGAACCAGCATTACTTTTCCCCGCTGGCACCTTTGCTGTGGCAGCAAAAGCTGGACGTTTGTCTTTTTTGCTCCGGAGGCTGCCGAAAGCGAAAATAGGTGCTTTTGAGGATGGAGTCTGCAGGAAAGCAGAGAGGGCCAAATTGTCTGTGGCATTTGAAAGGGTTCCAGGAGGCAGTGAGAACCAGCATCACTTTTCCCCGCTGGTACCTTTGCTGTGGCAGCAAAAGCTGGACGTTTGTCTTTTTACCACCGGAAGGCGCCGAAAGTGAAAAAAGGCGCTTTTGAGGATAGAGTCCGCAGCAAAGCAGAGAGGGCTAAATTGTCTGTGGCATTTGAAAGGGTTCCAGGAGGCAGTGAGAACCAGCATTACTTTTCCCCGCTGTCAGCTTTGCTGTGGCAGCAAAAGCTGGACGTTTGTCTTTTTTGCTCCGGAGGCTGCCGAAAGCGAAAACAGGTGCTTTTGAGGATGGATTCCACAGGAAAGCAGAGAGGGCCAAATTGTCTGTGGCATTTGAAAGGGTTCCAGGAGGCAGTGAGAACCAGCATTACTTTTCCCCGCTGGCACCTTTGCTGTGGCAGCAAAAGCTGGACGTTTGTCTTTTTTGCTCCGGAGGCTGCCGAAAGCGAAAACAGGTGCTTTTGAGGATGGAGTCCGCAGGAAAGCAGAGAGGGCCAAATTGTCTGTGGCATTTGAAGGAGTTCCAGGAGGCAGTGAGAACCAGCATTACTTTTCCCTGCTGGCACCTTTGCTGTGGCAGCAAAAGCTAGACGTTTGACTTTTTTGCTCCGGAGGGCGCCGAAAGCAAAAATAGGTTCTTTTGAGGATGGAGTCCGCAGGAAAGCAGAGAGGGCCAAATTGTCTGTGGCATTTGAAAGGGTTCCAGGAGGCAGTGAGAACCAGCATTACTTTTCCCCGCTGGCACCTTTGCTGTGGCAGCAAAACCTGGACGTTTGTGTTTTTGCTCCGGAGGTTGCCGAAAGCGAAAACAGGTGCTTTTGAGGATGGAGTCCGCAGGAAAGCAGAGAGGGCCAAATTGTCTGGGGCATTTGAAGAGGTTCCAGGAGGCAGTGAGAACCAGCATTACTTTTCCCCGCTGGCACCTTTGCTGTGGCAGCAAAAGCTGGACGTTTGTCTTTTTTGCTCCGGAGGCTGCCGAAAGCGAAAACAGGTGCTTTTGAGGATGGAGTCCACAGGAAAGCAGAGAGGGCCAAATTGTCTGTGGCATTTGAAAGGGTTCCAGGAGGCAGTGAGAACCAGCATTACTTTTCCCCGCTGGCACCTTTGCTGTGGCAGCAAAAGCTGGACGTTTGTCTTTTTTGCTCCGGAGGCTGCCGAAAGCGAAAATAGGTGCTTTTGAGGATGGAGTCCACAGGAAAGCAGAGAGGGCCAAATTGTCTGTGGCATTTGAAAGGGTTCCAGGAGGCAGTGAGAACCAGCATTACTTTTCCCCGCTGGCACCTTTGCTGTGGCAGCAAAAGCTGGACGTTTGTCTTTTTTGCTCCTGAGGCTGCCGAAAGCGAAAACAGGTGCTTTTGAGGATGGAGTCCGCAGGAAAGCAGAGAGGGCCAAATTGTCTGTGGCATTTGAAGGAGTTCCAGGAGGCAGTGAGAACCAGCATTACTTTTCCCTGCTGGCACCTTTGCTGTGGCAGCAAAAGCTAGACGTTTGTCTTTTTTGCTCCGGAGGGCGCCGAAAGCAAAAATAGGTTCTTTTGAGGATGGAGTCCGCAGGAAAGCAGAGAGGGCCAAATTGTCTGTGGCATTTGAAAGGGTTCCAGGAGGCAGTGAGAACCAGCATTACTTTTCCCCGCTGGCACCTTTGCTGTGGCAGCAAAACCTGGACGTTTGTGTTTTTGCTCCGGAGGTTGCCGAAAGCGAAAACAGGTGCTTTTGAGGATGGAGTCCGCAGGAAAGCAGAGAGGGCCAAATTGTCTGGGGCATTTGAAGAGGTTCCAGGAGGCAGTGAGAACCAGCATTACTTTTCCCCGCTGGCACCTTTGCTGTGGCAGCAAAAGCTGGACGTTTGTCTTTTTTGCTCCGGAGGCTGCCGAAAGCGAAAACAGGTGCTTTTGAGGATGGAGTCCGCAGGAAAGCAGAGAGGGCCAAATTGTCTGTGGCATTTGAAAGGGTTCCAGGAGGCAGTGAGAACCAGCATTACTTTTCCCCGCTGGCACCTTTGCTGTGGCAGCAAAAGCTGGACGTTTGTCTTTTTTGCTCCGGAGGCTGCCGAAAGCGAAAACAGGTGCTTTTGAGGATGGAGTCCACAGGAAAGCAGAGAGGGCCAAATTGTCTGGGGCATTTGAAAGGGTTCCAGGAGGCAGTGAGAACCAGCATTACTTTTCCCCGCTGGCACCTTTGATGTGGCAGCAAAAGCTGGACGTTTGTCTTTTTTGCTCCGGAGGCTGCCGAAAGCGAAAATAGGTGCTTTTGAGGATGGAGTCCACAGGAAAGCAGAGAGGGCCAAATTGTCTGTGGCATTTGAAAGAGTTCCAGGAGGCAGTGAGAACCAGCATTACTTTTCCCCGCTGGCACCTTTGCTGTGGCAGCAAAAGCTGGACGTTTGTCTTTTTACCACCGGAGGGCGCCGAAAGTGAAAAAAGGCGCTTTTGAGGATAGAGTCCGCAGGAAAGCAGAGAGGGCCAAATTGTCAGGAACATTTGAAAGGGTTCCAGGAGGCAGTGAGAACCAGCATTACTTTTCCCCGCTGGCACCTTTGCTGTGGCAGCAAAAGCTGGCCGTTTGTCTTTTTTGCTCCGGAGGCTGCCGAAAGCGAAAACAGGTGCTTTTGAGGATGGAGTCCACAGGAAAGCAGAGAGGGCCAAATTGTCTGGGGCATTTGAAAGGGTTCCAGGAGGCAGTGAGAACCAGCATTACTTTTCCCCGCTGGCACCTTTGCTGTGGCAGCAAAAGCTGGACGTTTGTCTTTTTTGCTCCGGAGGCTGCCGAAAGCGAAAACAGGTGCTTTTGAGGATGGAGTCCGCAGGAAAGCAGAGAGGGCCAAATTGTCTGTGGCATTTGAAAGGGTTCCAGGAGGCAGTGAGAACCAGCATTACTTTTCCCCGCTGGCACCTTTGCTGTGGCAGCAAAAGCTGGACGTTTGTCTTTTTTGTTCCGGAGGGCGCCGAAAGGAAAAATAGGTTCTTTTGAGGATGGAGTCCGCAGGAAAGCAGAGAGGGCCAAATTGTCTGTGGCATTTGAAAGGGTTCCAGGAGGCAGTGAGAACCAGCATTACTTTTCCCCGCTGGCACCTTTGCTGTGGCAGCAAAAGCTGGACGTTTGTCTTTTTTGCTCCGGAGGCTGCCGAAAGCGAAAACAGGTGCTTTTGAGGATGGAGTCCGCAGGAAAGCAGAGAGGGCCAAATTGTCTGGGGCATTTGAAGAGGTTCCAGGAGGCAGTGAGAACCAGCATTACTTTTCCCCGCTGGCACCTTTGCTGTGGCAGCAAAAGCTGGCCGTTTGTCTTTTTTGCTCCGGAGGCTGCCGAAAGCGAAAACAGGTGCTTTTGAGGATGGAGTCCGCAGGAAAGCAGAGAGGGCCAAATTGTCTGGGGCATTTGAAAGGGTTCCAGGAGGCAGTGAGAACCAGCATTACTTTTCCCCGCTGGCACCTTTGCTGTGGCAGCAAAAGCTGGACGTTTGTCTTTTTTGCTCCGGAGGCTGCCGAAAGCGAAAACAGGTGCTTTTGAGGATGGAGTCCGCAGGAAAGCAGAGAGGGCCAAATTGTCTGGGGCATTTGAAGAGGTTCCAGGAGGCAGTGAGAACCAGCATTACTTTTCCCCGCTGGCACCTTTGCTGTGGCAGCAAAAGCTGGACGTTTGTCTTTTTTGCTCCGGAGGCTGCCGAAAGCGAAAACAGGTGCTTTTTAGGATGGAGTCCACAGGAAAGCAGAGAGGGCCAAATTGTCTGTGGCATTTGAAAGGGTTCCAGGAGGCAGTGAGAACCAGCATTACTTTTCCCCGCTGGCACCTTTGCTGTGGCAGCAAAAGCTGGACGTTTGTCTTTTTTGCTCCGGAGGCTGCCGAAAGCGAAAATAGGTGCTTTTGAGGATGGAGTCCACAGGAAAGCAGAGAGGGCCAAATTGTCTGTGGCATTTGAAAGAGTTCCAGGAGGCAGTGAGAACCAGCATTACTTTTCCCCGCTGGCACCTTTGCTGTGGCAGCAAAAGCTGGACGTTTGTCTTTTTACCACCGGAGGGCGCCGAAAGTGAAAAAAGGCGCTTTTGAGGATAGAGTCCGCAGGAAAGCAGAGAGGGCCAAATTGTCAGGAACATTTGAAAGGGTTCCAGGAGGCAGTGAGAACCAGCATTACTTTTCCCCGCTGGCACCTTTGCTGTGGCAGCAAAAGCTGGCCGTTTGTCTTTTTTGCTCCGGAGGCTGCCGAAAGCGAAAACAGGTGCTTTTGAGGATGGAGTCCACAGGAAAGCAGAGAGGGCCAAATTATCTGGGGCATTTGAAAGGGTTCCAGGAGGCAGTGAGAACCAGCATTACTTTTCCCCGCTGGCACCTTTGCTGTGGCAGCAAAAGCTGGACGTTTGTCTTTTTTGCTCCGGAGGCTGCCGAAAGCGAAAACAGGTGCTTTTGAGGATGGAGTCCGCAGGAAAGCAGAGAGGGCCAAATTGTCTGTGGCATTTGAAAGGGTTCCAGGAGGCAGTGAGAACCAGCATTACTTTTCCCCGCTGGCACCTTTGCTGTGGCAGCAAAAGCTGGACGTTTGTCTTTTTTGCTCCGGAGGTTGCCAAAAGCGAAAACAGGTGCTTTTGAGGATGGAGTCCGCAGGAAAGCAGAGAGGGCCAAATTGTCTGGGGCATTTGAAGAGGTTCCAGGAGGCAGTGAGAACCAGCATTACTTTTCCCCGCTGGCACCTTTGCTGTGGCAGCAAAAGCTGGACGTTTGTCTTTTTTGCTCCGGAGGCTGCCGAAAGCGAAAACAGGTGCTTTTGAGGATGGAGTCCGCAGGAAAGCAGAGAGGGCCAAATTGTCTGTGGCATTTGAAAGGGTTCCAGGAGGCAGTGAGAACCAGCATTACTTTTCCCCGCTGGCACCTTTGCTGTGGCAGCAAAAGCTGGACGTTTGTCTTTTTTGCTCCGGAGGGCGCCGAAAGGGAAAATAGGTTCTTTTGAGGATGGAGTCCGCAGGAAAGCAGAGAGGGCCAAATTGTCTGTGGCATTTGAAAGGGTTCCAGGAGGCAGTGAGAACCAGCATTACTTTTCCCCGCTGGCACCTTTGCTGTGGCAGCAAAAGCAGGACGTTTGTCTTTTTTGCTCCGGAGGCTGCCGAAAGCGAAAACAGGTGCTTTTGAGGATGGAGTCCGCAGGAAAGCAGAGAGGGCCAAATTGTCTGGGGCATTTGAAGAGGTTCCAGGAGGCAGTGAGAACCAGCATTACTTTTCCCCGCTGGCACCTTTGCTGTGGCAGCAAAAGCTGGCCGTTTGTCTTTTTTGCTCCGGAGGCTGCCGAAAGCGAAAACAGGTGCTTTTGAGGATGGAGTCCGCAGGAAAGCAGAGAGGGCCAAATTGTCTGTGGCATTTGAAAGGGTTCCAGGAGGCAGTGAGAACCAGCATTACTTTTCCCCGCTGGCACCTTTGCTGTGGCAGCAAAAGCTGGACGTTTGTCTTTTTTGCTCCGGAGGCTGCCGAAAGCGAAAATAGGTGCTTTTGAGGATGGAGTCCGCAGGAAAGCAGAGAGGGCCAAATTGTCTGTGGCATTTGAAAGAGTTCCAGGAGGCAGTGAGAACCAGCATTACTTTTCCCCGCTGGCACCTTTGCTGTGGCAGCAAAAGCTGGACGTTTGTCTTTTTACCACCGGAGGGCGCCGAAAGTGAAAAAAGGCGCTTTTGAGGATAGAGTCCGCAGGAAAGCAGAGAGGGCCAAATTGTCAGGGGCATTTGAAAGGGTTCCAGGAGGCAGTGAGAACCAGCATTACTTTTCCCCGCTGGCACCTTTGCTGTGGCAGCAAAAGCTGGACGTTTGTCTTTTTTGCTCCGGAGGCTGCCGAAAGCGAAAATAGGTGCTTTTGAGGATGGAGTCTGCAGGAAAGCAGAGAGGGCCAAATTGTCTGGGGCATTTGAAAGGGTTCCAGGAGGCAGTGAGAACCAGCATCACTTTTCCCCGCTGGCACCTTTGCTGTGGCAGCAAAAGCTGGACGTTTGTCTTTTTACCACCGGAGGGCGCCGAAAGTGAAAAAAGGCGCTTTTGAGGATAGAGTCCGCAGGAAAGCAGAGAGGGCTAAATTGTCTGTGGCATTTGAAAGGGTTCCAGGAGGCAGTGAGAACCAGCATTACTTTTCCCCGCTGGCACCTTTGCTGTGGCAGCAAAAGCTGGCCGTTTGTCTTTTTTGCTCCGGAGGCTGCCGAAAGCGAAAACAGGTGCTTTTGAGGATGGAGTCCACAGGAAAGCAGAGAGGGCCAAATTGTCTGTGGCATTTGAAAGGGTTCCAGGAGGCAGTGAGAACCAGCATTACTTTTCCCCGCTGGCACCTTTGCTGTGGCAGCAAAAGCTGGACGTTTGTCTTTTTTGCTCCGGAGGTTGCCGAAAGCGAAAACAGGTGCTTTTGAGGATGGAGTCCGCAGGAAAGCAGAGAGGGCCAAATTGTCTGTGGCATTTGAAGGAGTTCCAGGAGGCAGTGAGAACCAGCATTACTTTTCCCTGCTGGCACCTTTGCTGTGGCAGCAAAAGCTGGACGTTTGTCTTTTTTGCTCCGGAGGGCGCCGAAAGCAAAAATAGGTTCTTTTGAGGATGGAGTCCGCAGGAAAGCAGAGAGGGCCAAATTGTCTGTGGCATTTGAAAGGGTTCCAGGAGGCAGTGAGAACCAGCATTACTTTTCCCCGCTGGCACCTTTGCTGTGGCAGCAAAACCTGGACGTTTGTGTTTTTGCTCCGGAGGTTGCCGAAAGCGAAAACAGGTGCTTTTGAGGATGGAGTCCGCAGGAAAGCAGAGAGGGCCAAATTGTCTGGGGCATTTGAAGAGGTTCCAGGAGGCAGTGAGAACCAGCATTACTTTTCCCCGCTGGCACCTTTGCTGTGGCAGCAAAAGCTGGACGTTTGTCTTTTTTGCTCCGGAGGCTGCCGAAAGCGAAAACAGGTGCTTTTGAGGATGGAGTCCGCAGGAAAGCAGAGAGGGCCAAATTGTCTGTGGCATTTGAAAGGGTTCCAGGAGGCAGTGAGAACCAGCATTACTTTTCCCCGCTGGCACCTTTGCTGTGGCAGCAAAAGCTGGACGTTTGTCTTTTTTGCTCCGGAGGCTGCCGAAAGCGAAAACAGGTGCTTTTGAGGATGGAGTCCACAGGAAAGCAGAGAGGGCCAAATTGTCTGTGGCATTTGAAAGGGTTCCAGGAGGCAGTGAGAACCAGCATTACTTTTCCCCGCTGGCACCTTTGATGTGGCAGCAAAACCTGGACGTTTGTCTTTTTTGCTCCGGAGGCTGCCGAAAGCGAAAACAGGTGCTTTTGAGGATGGAGTCCGCAGGAAAGCAGAGAGGGCCAAATTGTCTGTGGCATTTGAAAGAGTTCCAGGAGGCAGTGAGAACCAGCATTACTTTTCCCCGCTGGCACCTTTGCTGTGGCAGCAAAAGCTGGACGTTTGTCTTTTTACCACCGGAGGGCGCCGAAAGTGAAAAAAGGCGCTTTTGAGGATAGAGTCCGCAGGAAAGCAGAGAGGGCCAAATTGTCAGGGGCATTTGAAAGGGTTCCAGGAGGCAGTGAGAACCAGCATTACTTTTCCCCGCTGGCACCTTTGCTGTGGCAGCAAAAGCTGGCCGTTTGTCTTTTTTGCTCCGGAGGCTGCCGAAAGCGAAAACAGGTGCTTTTGAGGATGGAGTCCACAGGAAAGCAGAGAGGGCCAAATTGTCTGGGGCATTTGAAAGGGTTCCAGGAGGCAGTGAGAACCAGCATTACTTTTCCCTGCTGGCACCTTTGCTGTGGCAGCAAAAGCTGGACGTTTGTCTTTTTTGCTCCGGAGGCTGCCGAAAGCGAAAACAGGTGCTTTTGAGGATGGAGTCCGCAGGAAAGCAGAGAGGGCCAAATTGTCTGTGGCATTTGAAAGGGTTCCAGGAGGCAGTGAGAACCAGCATTACTTTTCCCCGCTGGCACCTTTGCTGTGGCAGCAAAAGCTGGACGTTTGTCTTTTTTGCTCCGGAGGTTGCCAAAAGCGAAAACAAGTGCTTTTGAGGATGGAGTCCGCAGGAAAGCAGAGAGGGCCAAATTGTCTGGGGCATTTGAAGAGGTTCCAGGAGGCAGTGAGAACCAGCATTACTTTTCCCCGCTGGCACCTTTGCTGTGGCAGCAAAAGCTGGACGTTTGTCTTTTTTGCTCCGGAGGCTGCCGAAAGCGAAAACAGGTGCTTTTGAGGATGGAGTCCGCAGGAAAGCAGAGAGGGCCAAATTGTCTGTGGCATTTGAAAGGGTTCCAGGAGGCAGTGAGAACCAGCAAAACTTTTCCCCGCTGGCACCTTTGCTGTGGCAGCAAAAGCTGGACGTTTGTCTTTTTTGCTCCGGAGGGCGCCGAAAGGGAAAATAGGTTCTTTTGAGGATGGAGTCCGCAGGAAAGCAGAGAGGGCCAAATTGTCAGGAACATTTGAAAGGGTTCCAGGAGGCAGTGAGAACCAGCATTACTTTTCCCCGCTGGCACCTTTGCTGTGGCAGCAAAAGCTGGACGTTTGTCTTTTTTGCTCCGGAGGCTGCCGAAAGCGAAAACAGGTGCTTTTGAGGATGGAGTCCGCAGGAAAGCAGAGAGGGCCAAATTGTCTGGGGCATTTGAAGAGGTTCCAGGAGGCAGTGAGAACCAGCATTACTTTTCCCCGCTGGCACCTTTGCTGTGGCAGCAAAAGCTGGCCGTTTGTCTTTTTTGCTCCGGAGGCTGCCGAAAGCGAAAACAGGTGCTTTTGAGGATGGAGTCCGCAGGAAAGCAGAGAGGGCCAAATTGTCTGTGGCATTTGAAAGGGTTCCAGGAGGCAGTGAGAACCAGCATTACTTTTTCCCGCTGGCACCTTTGCTGTGGCAGCAAAAGCTGGACGTTTGTCTTTTTTGCTCCGGAGGCTGCCGAAAGCGAAAACAGGTGCTTTTGAGGATGGAGTCCGCAGGAAAGCAGAGAGGGCTAAATTGTCTGTGGCATTTGAAAGGGTTCCAGGAGGCAGTGAGAACCAGCATCACTTTTCCCCGCTGGCACCTTTGCTGTGGCAGCAAAAGCTGGACGTTTGTCTTTTTACCACCGGAGGGCGCCGAAAGCAAAAATAGGTGCTTTTGAGGATGGAGTCCGCAGGAAAGCAGAGAGGGCCAAATTGTCTGTGGCATTTGAAAGGGTTCCAGGAGGCAGTGAGAACCAGCATTACTTTTCCCCGCTGGCACCTTTGCTGTGGCAGCAAAACCTGGACGTTTGTGTTTTTGCTCCGGAGGTTGCCGAAAGCGAAAACAGGTGCTTTTGAGGATGGAGTCCGCAGGAAAGCAGAGAGGGCCAAATTGTCTGGGGCATTTGAAGAGGTTCCAGGAGGCAGTGAGAACCAGCATTACTTTTCCCCGCTGGCACCTTTGCTGTGGCAGCAAAAGCTGGACGTTTGTCTTTTTTGCTCCGGACGCTGCCGAAAGCGAAAACAGGTGCTTTTGAGGATGGAGTCCGCAGGAAAGCAGAGAGGGCCAAATTGTCTGTGGCATTTGAAAGGGTTCCAGGAGGCAGTGAGAACCAGCATTACTTTTCCCCGCTGGCACCTTTGCTGTGGCAGCAAAAGCTGGCCGTTTGTCTTTTTTGCTCCGGAGGCTGCCGAAAGCGAAAACAGGTGCTTTTGAGGATGGAGTCCACAGGAAAGCAGAGAGGGCCAAATTGTCTGTGGCATTTGAAAGGGTTCCAGGAGGCAGTGAGAACCAGCATTACTTTTCCCCGCTGGCACCTTTGCTGTGGCAGCAAAAGCTGGACGTTTGTCTTTTTTGCTCCGGAGGCTGCCGAAAGTGAAAACAGGTGCTTTTGAGGATGGAGTCCGCAGGAAAGCAGAGAGGGCCAAATTGTCTGTGGCATTTGAAAGAGTTCCAGGAGGCAGTGAGAACCAGCATTACTTTTCCCCGCTGGCACCTTTGCTGTGGCAGCAAAAGCTGGACGTTTGTCTTTTTACCACCGGAGGGCGCCGAAAGTGAAAAAAGGCGCTTTTGAGGATAGAGTCCGCAGGAAAGCAGAGAGGGCCAAATTGTCAGGGGCATTTGAAAGGGTTCCAGGAGGCAGTGAGAACCAGCATTACTTTTCCCCGCTGGCACCTTTGCTGTGGCAGCAAAAGCTGGACGTTTGTCTTTTTTGCTCCGGAGGGCGCCGAAAGCGAAAACAGGTGCTTTTGAGGATGGAGTCCACAGGAAAGCAGAGAGGGCCAAATTGTCTGGGGCATTTGAAAGGGTTCCAGGAGGCAGTGAGAACCAGCATTACTTTTCCCCGCTGGCACCTTTTCTGTGGCAGCAAAAGCTGGACGTTTGTCTTTTTTGCTCCGGACGCTGCCAAAAGCGAAAACAGGTGCTTTTGAGGATGGAGTCCGCAGGAAAGCAGAGAGGGCCAAATTGTCTGTGGCATTTGAAAGGGTTCCAGGAGGCAGTGAGAACCAGCATTACTTTTCCCCGCTGGCACCTTTGCTGTGGCAGCAAAAGCTGGACGTTTGTCTTTTTTGCTCCGGAGGTTGCCAAAAGCGAAAACAGGTGCTTTTGAGGATGGAGTCCGCAGGAAAGCAGAGAGGGCCAAATTGTCTGGGGCATTTGAAGAGGTTCCAGGAGGCAGTGAGAACCAGCATTACTTTTCCACGCTGGCACCTTTGCTGTGGCAGCAAAAGCTGGACGTTTGTCTTTTTTGCTCCGGAGGCTGCCGAAAGCGAAAACAGGTGCTTTTGAGGATGGAGTCCGCAGGAAAGCAGAGAGGGCCAAATTGTCTGTGGCATTTGAAAGGGTTCCAGGAGGCAGTGAGAACCAGCATTACTTTTCCCCGCTGGCACCTTTGCTGTGGCAGCAAAAGCTGGACGTTTTTCTTTTTTGCTCCGGAGGGCGCCGAAAGGGAAAACAGGTTCTTTTGAGGATGGAGTCCGCAGGAAAGCAGAGAGGGCCAAATTGTCTGTGGCATTTGAAAGGGTTCCAGGAGGCAGTGAGAACCAGCATTACTTTTCCCCGCTGGCACCTTTGCTGTGGCAGCAAAAGCTGGACGTTTGTCTTTTTTGCTCCGGAGGCTGCCGAAAGCGAAAACAGGTGCTTTTGAGGATGGAGTCCGCAGGAAAGCAGAGAGGGCCAAATTGTCTGTGGCATTTGAAGAGGTTCCAGGAGGCAGTGAGAACCAGCATTACTTTTCCCCGCTGGCACCTTTGCTGTGGCAGCAAAAGCTGGCCGTTTGTCTTTTTTGCTCCGGAGGCTGCCGAAAGCGAAAACAGGTGCTTTTGAGGATGGAGTCCGCAGGAAAGCAGAGAGGGCCAAATTGTCTGTGGCATTTGAAAGGGTTCCAGGAGGCAGTGAGAACCAGCATTACTTTTCCCCGCTGGCACCTTTGCTGTGGCAGCAAAAGCTGGACGTTTGTCTTTTTTGCTCCGGAGGTTGCCGAAAGCGAAAACAGGTGCTTTTGAGGATGGAGTCCGCAGGAAAGCAGAGAGGGCCAAATTGTCTGTGGCATTTGAAAGGGTTCCAGGAGGCAGTGAGAACCAGCATCACTTTTCCCCGCTGGCACCTTTGCTGTGGCAGCAAAAGCTGGACGTTTGTCTTTTTACCACCGGAGGGCGCCGAAAGTGAAAAAAGGCGCTTTTGAGGATAGAGTCCGCAGGAAAGCAGAGAGGGCTTAATTGTCTGGGGCATTTGAAAGGGTTCCAGGAGGCAGTGAGAACCAGCATTACTTTTCCCCGCTGGCACCTTTGCTGTGGCAGCAAAAGCTGGACGTTTGTCTTTTTTGCTCCGGAGGCTGCCGAAAGCGAAAACAGGTGCTTTTGAGGATGGAGTCCGCAGGAAAGCAGAGAGGGCCAAATTGTCTGGGGCATTTGAAAGGGTTCCAGGAGGCAGTGAGAACCAGCATTACTTTTCCCCGCTGGCACCTTTGCTGTGGCAGCAAAAGCTGGACGTTTGTCTTTTTTGCTCCGGAGGTTGCCAAAAGCGAAAACAGGTGCTTTTGAGGATGGAGTCCGCAGGAAAGCAGAGAGGGCCAAATTGTCTGGGGCATTTGAAGAGGTTCCAGGAGGCAGTGAGAACCAGCATTACTTTTCCCCGCTGGCACCTTTGCTGTGGCAGCAAAAGCTGGACGTTTGTCTTTTTTGCTCCGGAGGCTGCCGAAAGCGAAAACAGGTGCTTTTGAGGATGGAGTCCACAAGAAAGCAGAGAGGGCCAAATTGTCTGTGGCATTTGAAAGGGTTCCAGGAGGCAGTGAGAACCAGCATTACTTTTCCCCGCTGGCACCTTTGCTGTGGCAGCAAAAGCTGGACGTTTGTCTTTTTTGCTCCGGAGGTTGCCGAAAGCGAAAACAGGTGCTTTTGAGGATGGAGTCCGCAGGAAACCAGAGAGGGCCAAATTGTCTGTGGCATTTGAAGGAGTTCCAGGAGGCAGTGAGAACCAGCATTACTTTTCCCTGCTGGCACCTTTGCTGTGGCAGCAAAAGCTGGACGTTTGTCTTTTTTGCTCCGGAGGGCGCCGAAAGCAAAAATAGGTGCTTTTGAGGATGGAGTCCGCAGGAAAGCAGAGAGGGCCAAATTGTCTGTGGCATTTGAAAGGGTTCCAGGAGGCAGTGAGAACCAGCATTACTTTTCCCCGCTGGCACCTTTGCTGTGGCAGCAAAACCTGGACGTTTGTCTTTTTTGCTCCGGAGGCTGCCGAAAGCGAAAACAGGTGCTTTTGAGGATGGAGTCCGCAGGAAAACAGAGAGGGCCAAATTGTCTGGGGCATTTGAAAGGGTTCCAGGAGGCAGTGAGAACCAGCATTACTTTTCCCCGCTGGCACCTTTGCTGTGGCAGCAAAAGCTGGACGTTTGTCTTTTTTGCTCCGGAGGCTGCCGAAAGCGAAAACAGGTGCTTTTGAGGATGGAGTCCACAGGAAAGCAGAGAGGGCCATATTGTCTGTGGCATTTGAAAGGGTTCCAGGAGGCAGTGAGAACCAGCATTACTTTTCCCCGCTGGCACCTTTGCTGTGGCAGCAAAAGCTGGACGTTTGTCTTTTTTGCTCCGGAGGCTGCCGAAAGCGAAAATAGGTGCTTATGAGGATGGAGTCCGCAGGAAAGCAGAGAGGGCCAAATTGTCTGTGGCATTTGAAAGAGTTCCAGGAGGCAGTGAGAACCAGCATTACTTTTCCCCGCTGGCACCTTTGCTGTGGCAGCAAAAGCTGGACGTTTGTCTTTTTTGCTCCGGAGGGCGCCGAAAGTGAAAAAAGGCGCTTTTGAGCATAGAGTCCGCAGGAAAGCAGAGAGGGCCAAATTGTCTGGGGCATTTGAAAGGGTTCCAGGAGGCAGTGAGAACCAGCATTACTTTTCCCCGCTGGCACCTTTGCTGTGGCAGCAAAAGCTGGACGTTTGTCTTTTTTGCTCCGGAGGCTGCCGAAAGCGAAAATAGGTGCTTTTGAGGATGGAGTCCGCAGGAAAGCAGAGAGGGCCAAATTGTCTGTGGCATTTGAAAGGGTTCCAGGAGGCAGTGAGAACCAGCATCACTTTTCCCCGCTGGCACCTTTGCTGTGGCAGCAAAAGCTGGACGTTTGTCTTTTTACCACCGGAGGGCGCCGAAAGTGAAAAAAGGCGCTTTTGAGGATAGAGTCCACAGGAAAGCAGAGAGGGCTAAATTGTCTGTGGCATTTGAAAGGGTTCCAGGAGGCAGTGAGGACCAGCATCACTTTTCCCCGCTGGCACCTTTGCTGTGGCAGCAAAAGCTGGACGTTTGTCTTTTTACCACCGGAGGGCGCCGAAAGTGAAAACAGGTGCTTTTGAGTATAGAGTCCGCAGGAAAGCAGAGAGGGCTTAATTGTCTGGGGCATTTGAAAGGGTTCCAGGAGGCAGTGAGAACCAGCATTACTTTTCCCCGCTGGCACCTTTGCTGTGGCAGCAAAAGCTGGACGTTTGTCTTTTTTGCTCCGGAGGCTGCCGAAAGCGAAAACAGGTGCTTTTGAGGATGGAGTCCGCAGGAAAGCAGAGAGGGCCAAATTGTCTGGGGCATTTGAAAGGGTTCCAGGAGGCAGTGAGAACCAGCATTACTTTTCCCCGCTGGCACCTTTGCTGTGGCAGCAAAAGCTGGACGTTTGTCTTTTTTGCTCCGGAGGCTGCCGAAAGCGAAAACAGGTGCTTTTGAGGATGGAGTCCGCAGGAAAGCAGAGAGGGCCAAATTGTCTGTGGCATTTGAAAGGGTTCCAGGAGGCAGTGAGAACCAGCATTACTTTTCCCCGCTGGCACCTTTGCTGTGGCAGCAAAAGCTGGACGTTTGTCTTTTTTGCTCCGGAGGCTGCCGAAAGCGAAAACAGGTGCTTTTGAGGATGGAGTCCACAGGAAAGCAGAGAGGGCCAAATTGTCTGTGGCATTTGAAAGGGTTCCAGGAGGCAGTGAGAACCAGCATTACTTTTCCCCGATGGCACCTTTGCTGTGGCAGCAAAAGCTGGACGTTTGTCTTTTTTGCTCCGGAGGCTGCCGAAAGCGAAAATAGGTGCTTTTGAGGATGGAGTCCGCAGGAAAGCAGAGAGGGCTAAATTGTCTGTGGCATTTGAAAGAGTTCCAGGAGGCAGTGAGAACCAGCATTACTTTTCCCCGCTGGCACCTTTGCTGTGGCAGCAAAAGCTGGACGTTTGTCTTTTTACCACCGGAGGGCGCCGAAAGTGAAAAAAGGCGCTTTTGAGGATGGAGTCCGCAGGAAAGCAGAGAGGGCTTAATTGTCTGGGGCATTTGAAAGGGTTCCAGGAGGCAGTGACAACCAGCATTACTTTTCCCCGCTGGCACCTTTGCTGTGGCAGCAAAAGCTGGACGTTTGTCTTTTTTGCTCCGGAGGCTGCCGAAAGCGAAAACAGGTGCTTTTGAGGATGGAGTCCGCAGGAAAGCAGAGAGGGCCAAATTGTCTGGGGCATTTGAAAGGGTTCCAGGAGGCAGTGAGAACCAGCATTACTTTTCCCCGCTGGCACCTTTGCTGTGGCAGCAAAAGCTGGACGTTTGTCTTTTTTGCTCCGGAGGCTGCCGAAAGCGAAAACAGGTGCTTTTGAGGATGGAGTCCGCAGGAAAGCAGAGAGGGCCAAATTGTCTGGGGCATTTGAAAGGGTTCCAGGAGGCAGTGAGAACCAGCATTACTTTTCCCCGCTGGCACCTTTGCTGTGGCAGCAAAAGCTGGACGTTTGTCTTTTTTGCTCCGGAGGCTGCCGAAAGCGAAAACAGGTGCTTTTGAGGATGGAGTCCGCAGGAAAGCAGAGAGGGCCAAATTGTCTGGGGCATTTGAAAGGGTTCCAGGAGGCAGTGAGAACCAGCATTACTTTTCCCCGCTGGCACCTTTGCTGTGGCAGCAAAAGCTGGACGTTTGTCTTTTTGGCTCCGGAGGCTGCCGAAAGCGAAAATAGGTGCTTTTGAGGATGGAGTCCGCAGGAAAGCAGAGAGGGCCAAATTGTCTGTGGCATTTGAAAGGGTTCCAGGAGGCAGTGAGAACCAGCATCACTTTTCCCCGCTGGCACCTTTGCTGTGGCAGCAAAAGCTGGACGTTTGTCTTTTTACCACCGGAGGGCGCCGAAAGTGAAAAAAGGCGCTTTTGAGGATAGAGTCCACAGGAAAGCAGAGAGGGCTAAATTGTCTGTGGCATTTGAAAGGGTTCCAGGAGGCAGTGAGAACCAGCATTACTTTTCCCCGCTGGCACCTTTGCTGTGGCAGCAAAAGCTGGACGTTTGTCTTTTATGCTCCGGAGGCTGCCGAAAGCGAAAATAGGTGCTTTTGAGGATGGAGTCCGCAGGAAAGCAGAGAGGGCCAAATTGTCTGGGGCATTTGAAAGAGTTCCAGGAGGCAGTGAGAACCAGCATCACTTTTCCCCGCTGGCACCTTTGCTGTGGCAGCAAAAGCTGGACGTTTGTCTTTTTACCACCGGAGGGCGCCGAAAGTGAAAACAGGTGCTTTTGAGGATAGAGTCCGCAGGAAAGCAGAGAGGGCTTAATTGTCTGGGGCATTTGAAAGGGTTCCAGGAGGCAGTGAGAACCAGCATTACTTTTCCCCGCTGGCACCTTTGCTGTGGCAGCAAAAGCTGGACGTTTGTCTTTTTTGCTCCGGAGGCTGCCGAAAGCGAAAACAGGTGCTTTTGAGGATGGAGTCCGCAGGAAAGCAGAGAGGGCCAAATTGTCAGGGGCATTTGAACAGGTTCCAGGAGGCAGTGAGAACCAGCATTACTTTTCCCCGCTGGCACCTTTGCTGTGGCAGCAAAAGCTGGACGTTTGTCTTTTTTGCTCCGGACGCTGCCGAAAGCGAAAACAGGTGCTTTTGAGGATGGAGTCCGCAGAAAAGCAGAGAGGGCCAAATTGTCTGTGGCATTTAAAAGGGTTCCAGGAGGCAGTGAGAACCAGCATTACTTTTCCCCGCTGGCACCTTTGCTGTGGCAGCAAAAGCTGGACGTTTGTCTTTTTACCACCGGAGGGCGCCGAAAGTGAAAAAAGGCGCTTTTGAGGATGGAGTCCGCAGGAAAGCAGAGAGGGCTTAATTGTCTGGGGCATTTGAAAGGGTTCCAGGAGGCAGTGAGAACCAACATTACTTTTCCCCGCTGGCACCTTTGCTGTGGCAGCAAAAGCTGGACGTTTGTCTTTTTTGCTCCGGAGGCTGCCGAAAGCGAAAACAGGTGCTTTTGAGGATGGAGTCCGCAGGAAAGCAGAGAGGGCCAAATTGTCTGGGGCATTTGAAAGGGTTCCAGGAGGCAGTGAGAACCAGCATTACTTTTCCCCGCTGGCACCTTTGCTGTGGCAGCAAAAGCTGGACGTTTGTCTTTTTTGCTCCGGAGGTTGCCAAAAGCGAAAACAGGTGCTTTTGAGGATGGAGTCCGCAGGAAAGCAGAGAGGGCCAAATTGTCTGTGGCATTTGAAGAGGTTCCAGGAGGCAGTGAGAACCAGCATTACTTTTCCCCGCTGGCACCTTTGCTGTGGCAGCAAAAGCTGGACGTTTGTCTTTTTTGCTCCGGAGGTTGCCGAAAGCGAAAACAGGTGCTTTTGAGGATGGAGTCCGCAGGAAAGCAGAGAGGGCCAAATTGTCTGTGGCATTTGAAGGAGTTCCAGGAGGCAGTGAGAACCAGCATTACTTTTCCCTGCTGGCACCTTTGCTGTGGCAGCAAAAGCTGGACGTTTGTCTTTTTTGCTCCAGAGGGCGCCGAAAGCAAAAATAGGTGCTTTTGAGGATGGAGTCCGCAGGAAAGCAGAGAGGGCTAAATTGTCTGTGGCATTTGAAAGAGTTCCAGGAGGCAGTGAGAACCAGCATTACTTTTCCCCGCTGGCACCTTTGCTGTGGCAGCAAAAGCTGGACGTTTGTCTTTTTACCACCGGAGGGCGCCGAAAGTGAAAAAAGGCGCTTTTGAGGATGGAGTCCGCAGGAAAGCAGAGAGGGCTTAATTGTCTGGGGCATTTGAAAGGGTTCCAGGAGGCAGTGACAACCAGCATTACTTTTCCCCGCTGGCACCTTTGCTGTGGCAGCAAAAGCTGGACGTTTGTCTTTTTTGCTCCGGAGGCTGCCGAAAGCGAAAACAGGTGCTTTTGAGGATGGAGTCCGCAGGAAAGCAGAGAGGGCCAAATTGTCTGTGGCATTTGAAAGGGTTCCAGGAGGCAGTGAGAACCAGCATTACTTTTCCCCGCTGGCACCTTTGCTGTGGCAGCAAAAGCTGGACGTTTGTCTTTTTTGCTCCGGAGGCTGCCGAAAGCGAAAACAGGTGCTTTTGAGGATGGAGTCCGCAGGAAAGCAGAGAGGGCCAAATTGTCTGGGGCATTTGAAAGGGTTCCAGGAGGCAGTGAGAACCAGCATTACTTTTCCCCGCTGGCACCTTTGCTGTGGCAGCAAAAGCTGGACGTTTGTCTTTTTTGCTCCGGAGGCTGCCGAAAGCGAAAATAGGTGCTTTTGAGGATGGAGTCCGCAGGAAAGCAGAGAGGGCCAAATTGTCTGTGGCATTTGAAAGGGTTCCAGGAGGCAGTGAGAACTAGCATCACTTTTCCCCGCTGGCACCTTTGCTGTGGCAGCAAAAGCTGGACGTTTGTCTTTTTACCACCGGAGGGCGCCGAAAGTGAAAACAGGTGCTTTTGAGGATAGAGTCCGCAGGAAAGCAGAGAGGGCCAAATTGTCTGGGGCATTTGAAAGGGTTCCAGGAGGCAGTGAGAACCAGCATTACTTTTCCCCGCTGGCACCTTTGCTGTGGCAGCAAAAGCTGGACGTTTGTCTTTTTTGCTCCGGAGGCTGCCGAAAGCGAAAACAGGTGCTTTTGAGGATGGAGTCCGCAGGAAAGCAGAGAGGGCCAAATTGTCAGGGGCATTTGAACAGGTTCCAGGAGGCAGTGAGAACCAGCATTACTTTTCCCCGCTGGCACCTTTGCTGTGGCAGCAAAAGCTGGACGTTTGTCTTTTTTGCTCCGGACGCTGCCAAAAGCGAAAACAGGTGCTTTTGAGGATGGAGTCCGCAGAAAAGCAGAGAGGGCCAAATTGTCTGTGGCATTTAAAAGGGTTCCAGGAGGCAGTGAGAACCAGCATTACTTTTCCCCGCTGGCACCTTTGCTGTGGCAGCAAAAGCTGGACGTTTGTCTTTTTACCACCGGAGGGCGCCGAAAGTGAAAAAAGGCGCTTTTGAGGATGGAGTCCGCAGGAAAGCAGAGAGGGCTTAATTGTCTGGGGCATTTGAAAGGGTTCCAGGAGGCAGTGAGAACCAGCATTACTTTTCCCCGCTGGCACCTTTGCTGTGGCAGCAAAAGCTGGACGTTTGTCTTTTTTGCTCCGGAGGCTGCCGAAAGCGAAAACAGGTGCTTTTGAGGATGGAGTCCGCAGGAAAGCAGAGAGGGCCAAATTGTCTGGGGCATTTGAAAGGGTTCCAGGAGGCAGTGAGAACCAGCATTACTTTTCCCCGCTGGCACCTTTGCTGTGGCAGCAAAAGCTGGACGTTTGTCTTTTTTGCTCCGGAGGTTGCCAAAAGCGAAAACAGGTGCTTTTGAGGATGGAGTCCGCAGGAAAGCAGAGAGGGCCAAATTGTCTGGGGCATTTGAAGAGGTTCCAGGAGGCAGTGAGAACCAGCATTACTTTTCCCCGCTGGCACCTTTGCTGTGGCAGCAAAAGCTGGACGTTTGTCTTTTTTGCTCCGGAGGTTGCCGAAAGCGAAAACAGGTGCTTTTGAGGATGGAGTCCGCAGGAAAGCAGAGAGGGCCAAATTGTCTGTGGCATTTGAAGGAGTTCCAGGAGGCAGTGAGAACCAGCATTACTTTTCCCTGCTGGCACCTTTGCTGTGGCAGCAAAAGCTGGACGTTTGTCTTTTTTGCTCCGGAGGGCGCCGAAAGCAAAAATAGGTGCTTTTGAGGATGGAGTCCGCAGGAAAGCAGAGAGGGCCAAATTGTCTGTGGCATTTGAAAGGGTTCCAGGAGGCAGTGAGAACCAGCATTACTTTTCCCCGCTGGCACCTTTGCTGTGGCAGCAAACCCTGGACGTTTGTCTTTTTTGCTCCGGAGGTTGCCGAAAGCGAAAACAGGTGCTTTTGAGGATGGAGTCCGCAGGAAAGCAGAGAGGGCCAAATTGTCTGTGGCATTTGAAGAGGTTCCAGGAGGCAGTGAGAACCAGCATTACTTTTCCCCGCTGGCACCTTTGCTGTGGCAGCAAAAGCTGGACGTTTGTCTTTTTTGCTCCGGAGGCTGCCGAAAGCGAAAACAGGTGCTTTTGAGGATGGAGTCCGCAGGAAAGCAGAGAGGGCCAAATTGTCTGGTTCATTTGAAAGGGTTCCAGGAGGCAGTGAGAACCAGCATTACTTTTCCCCGCTGGCACCTTTGCTGTGGCAGCAAAAGCTGGACGTTTGTCTTTTTTGCTCCGGAGGCTGCCGAAAGCGAAAACAGGTGCTTTTGAGGATGGAGTCCGCAGGAAAGCAGAGAGGGCCAAATTGTCTGTGGCATTTGAAAGGGTTCCAGGAGGCAGTGACAACCAGCATTACTTTTCCCCGCTGGCACCTTTGCTGTGGCAGCAAAAGCTGGACGTTTGTCTTTTTTGCTCCGGAGGCTGCCGAAAGCGAAAACAGGTGCTTTTGAGGATGGAGTCCGCAGGAAAGCAGAGAGGGCCAAATTGTCTGTGGCATTTGAAAGAGTTCCAGGAGGCAGTGAGAACCAGCATTACTTTTCCCCGCTGGCACCTTTGCTGTGGCAGCAAAAGCTGGACGTTTGTCTTTTTACTACCGGAGGGCGCCGAAAGTGAAAAAAGACTCTTTTGAGGATAGAGTCCGCAGGAAAGCAGAGAGGGCCAAATTGTCAGGGGCATTTGAAAGGGTTCCAGGAGGCAGTGAGAACCAGCATTACTTTTCCCCGCTGGCACCTTTGCTGTGGCAGCAAAAGCTGGACGTTTCTCTTTTTTGCTCCGGAGGCTGCCGAAAGCGAAAATAGGTGCTTTTGAGGATGGAGTCCGCAGGAAAGCAGAGAGAGCCAAATTGTCTGGGGCATTTGAAAGGGTTCCAGGAGGCAGTGAGAACCAGCATCACTTTTCCCCGCTGGCACCTTTGCTGTGGCAGCAAAAGCTGGCCGTTTGTCTTTTTTGCTCCGGAGGTTGCCAAAAGCGAAAACAGGTGCTTTTGAGGATGGAGTCCGCAGGAAAGCAGAGAGGGCCAAATTGTCTGGGGCATTTGAAAGGGTTCCAGGAGGCAGTGAGAACCAGCATTACTTTTCCCCGCTGGCACCTTTGCTGTGGCAGCAAAAGCTGGACGTTTGTCTTTTTTGCTCCGGAGGTTGCCAAAAGCGAAAACAGGTGCTTTTGAGGATGGAGTCCGCAGGAAAGCAGAGAGGGCCAAATTGTCTGTGGCATTTGAAGAGGTTCCAGGAGGCAGTGAGAACCAGCATTACTTTTCCCCGCTGGCACCTTTGCTGTGGCAGCAAAAGCTGGACGTTTGTCTTTTTTGCTCCGGAGGTTGCCGAAAGCGAAAACAGGTGCTTTTGAGGATGGAGTCCGCAGGAAAGCAGAGAGGGCCAAATTGTCTGTGGCATTTGAAGGAGTTCCAGGAGGCAGTGAGAACCAGCATTACTTTTCCCTGCTGGCACCTTTGCTGTGGCAGCAAAAGCTGGACGTTTGTCTTTTTTGCTCCAGAGGGCGCCGAAAGCAAAAATAGGTGCTTTTGAGGATGGAGTCCGCAGGAAAGCAGAGAGGGCTAAATTGTCTGTGGCATTTGAAAGAGTTCCAGGAGGCAGTGAGAACCAGCATTACTTTTCCCCGCTGGCACCTTTGCTGTGGCAGCAAAAGCTGGACGTTTGTCTTTTTACCACCGGAGGGCGCCGAAAGTGAAAAAAGGCGCTTTTGAGGATGGAGTCCGCAGGAAAGCAGAGAGGGCTTAATTGTCTGGGGCATTTGAAAGGGTTCCAGGAGGCAGTGACAACCAGCATTACTTTTCCCCGCTGGCACCTTTGCTGTGGCAGCAAAAGCTGGACGTTTGTCTTTTTTGCTCCGGAGGCTGCCGAAAGCGAAAACAGGTGCTTTTGAGGATGGAGTCCGCAGGAAAGCAGAGAGGGCCAAATTGTCTGTGGCATTTGAAAGGGTTCCAGGAGGCAGTGAGAACCAGCATTACTTTTCCCCGCTGGCACCTTTGCTGTGGCAGCAAAAGCTGGACGTTTGTCTTTTTTGCTCCGGAGGCTGCCGAAAGCGAAAACAGGTGCTTTTGAGGATGGAGTCCGCAGGAAAGCAGAGAGGGCCAAATTGTCTGGGGCATTTGAAAGGGTTCCAGGAGGCAGTGAGAACCAGCATTACTTTTCCCCGCTGGCACCTTTGCTGTGGCAGCAAAAGCTGGACGTTTGTCTTTTTTGCTCCGGAGGCTGCCGAAAGCGAAAATAGGTGCTTTTGAGGATGGAGTCCGCAGGAAAGCAGAGAGGGCCAAATTGTCTGTGGCATTTGAAAGGGTTCCAGGAGGCAGTGAGAACCAGCATCACTTTTCCCCGCTGGCACCTTTGCTGTGGCAGCAAAAGCTGGACGTTTGTCTTTTTACCACCGGAGGGCGCCGAAAGTGAAAAAAGGCGCTTTTGAGGATAGAGTCCACAGGAAAGCAGAGAGGGCTAAATTGTCTGTGGCATTTGAAAGGGTTCCAGGAGGCAGTGAGAACCAGCATTACTTTTCCCCGCTGGCACCTTTGCTGTGGCAGCAAAAGCTGGACGTTTGTCTTTTTTGCTCCGGAGGCTGCCGAAAGCGAAAATAGGTGCTTTTGAGGATGGAGTCCGCAGGAAAGCAGAGAGGGCCAAATTGTCTGTGGCATTTGAAAGAGTTCCAGGAGGCAGTGAGAACCAGCATCACTTTTCCCCGCTGGCACCTTTGCTGTGGCAGCAAAAGCTGGACGTTTGTCTTTTTACCACCGGAGGGCGCCGAAAGTGAAAACAGGTGCTTTTGAGGATAGAGTCCGCAGGAAAGCAGAGAGGGCTTAATTGTCTGGGGCATTTGAAAGGGTTCCAGGAGGCAGTGAGAACCAGCATTACTTTTCCCCGCTGGCACCTTTGCTGTGGCAGCAAAAGCTGGACGTTTGTCTTTTTTGCTCCGGAGGCTGCCGAAAGCGAAAACAGGTGCTTTTGAGGATGGAGTCCGCAGGAAAGCAGAGAGGGCCAAATTGTCAGGGGCATTTGAACAGGTTCCAGGAGGCAGTGAGAACCAGCATTACTTTTCCCCGCTGGCACCTTTGCTGTGGCAGCAAAAGCTGGACGTTTGTCTTTTTTGCTCCGGACGCTGCCAAAAGCGAAAACAGGTGCTTTTGAGGATGGAGTCCGCAGAAAAGCAGAGAGGGCCAAATTGTCTGTGGCATTTAAAAGGGTTCCAGGAGGCAGTGAGAACCAGCATTACTTTTCCCCGCTGGCACCTTTGCTGTGGCAGCAAAAGCTGGACGTTTGTCTTTTTACCACCGGAGGGCGCCGAAAGTGAAAAAAGGCGCTTTTGAGGATGGAGTCCGCAGGAAAGCAGAGAGGGCTTAATTGTCTGGGGCATTTGAAAGGGTTCCAGGAGGCAGTGAGAACCAGCATTACTTTTCCCCGCTGGCACCTTTGCTGTGGCAGCAAAAGCTGGACGTTTGTCTTTTTTGCTCCGGAGGCTGCCGAAAGCGAAAACAGGTGCTTTTGAGGATGGAGTCCGCAGGAAAGCAGAGAGGGCCAAATTGTCTGGGGCATTTGAAAGGGTTCCAGGAGGCAGTGAGAACCAGCATTACTTTTCCCCGCTGGCACCTTTGCTGTGGCAGCAAAAGCTGGACGTTTGTCTTTTTTGCTCCGGAGGTTGCCAAAAGCGAAAACAGGTGCTTTTGAGGATGGAGTCCGCAGGAAAGCAGAGAGGGCCAAATTGTCTGGGGCATTTGAAGAGGTTCCAGGAGGCAGTGAGAACCAGCATTACTTTTCCCCGCTGGCACCTTTGCTGTGGCAGCAAAAGCTGGACGTTTGTCTTTTTTGCTCCGGAGGTTGCCGAAAGCGAAAACAGGTGCTTTTGAGGATGGAGTCCGCAGGAAAGCAGAGAGGGCCAAATTGTCTGTGGCATTTGAAGGAGTTCCAGGAGGCAGTGAGAACCAGCATTACTTTTCCCTGCTGGCACCTTTGCTGTGGCAGCAAAAGCTGGACGTTTGTCTTTTTTGCTCCGGAGGGCGCCGAAAGCAAAAATAGGTGCTTTTGAGGATGGAGTCCGCAGGAAAGCAGAGAGGGCCAAATTGTCTGTGGCATTTGAAAGGGTTCCAGGAGGCAGTGAGAACCAGCATTACTTTTCCCCGCTGGCACCTTTGCTGTGGCAGCAAACCCTGGACGTTTGTCTTTTTTGCTCCGGAGGTTGCCGAAAGCGAAAACAGGTGCTTTTGAGGATGGAGTCCGCAGGAAAGCAGAGAGGGCCAAATTGTCTGTGGCATTTGAAGAGGTTCCAGGAGGCAGTGAGAACCAGCATTACTTTTCCCCGCTGGCACCTTTGCTGTGGCAGCAAAAGCTGGACGTTTGTCTTTTTTGCTCCGGAGGCTGCCGAAAGCGAAAACAGGTGCTTTTGAGGATGGAGTCCGCAGGAAAGCAGAGAGGGCCAAATTGTCTGGGGCATTTGAAAGGGTTCCAGGAGGCAGTGAGAACCAGCATTACTTTTCCCCGCTGGCACCTTTGCTGTGGCAGCAAAAGCTGGACGTTTGTCTTTTTTGCTCCGGAGGCTGCCGAAAGCGAAAACAGGTGCTTTTGAGGATGGAGTCCGCAGGAAAGCAGAGAGGGCCAAATTGTCTGTGGCATTTGAAAGGGTTCCAGGAGGCAGTGACAACCAGCATTACTTTTCCCCGCTGGCACCTTTGCTGTGGCAGCAAAAGCTGGACGTTTGTCTTTTTTGCTCCGGAGGCTGCCGAAAGCGAAAACAGGTGCTTTTGAGGATGGAGTCCGCAGGAAAGCAGAGAGGGCCAAATTGTCTGTGGCATTTGAAAGAGTTCCAGGAGGCAGTGAGAACCAGCATTACTTTTCCCCGCTGGCACCTTTGCTGTGGCAGCAAAAGCTGGACGTTTGTCTTTTTACTACCGGAGGGCGCCGAAAGTGAAAAAAGGCTCTTTTGAGGATAGAGTCCGCAGGAAAGCAGAGAGGGCCAAATTGTCAGGGGCATTTGAAAGGGTTCCAGGAGGCAGTGAGAACCAGCATTACTTTTCCCCGCTGGCACCTTTGCTGTGGCAGCAAAAGCTGGACGTTTCTCTTTTTTGCTCCGGAGGCTGCCGAAAGCGAAAATAGGTTCTTTTGAGGATGGAGTCCGCAGGAAAGCAGAGAGAGCCAAATTGTCTGGGGCATTTGAAAGGGTTCCAGGAGGCAGTGAGAACCAGCATCACTTTCCCCGCTGGCACCTTGCGGTGGCAGCAAAAGCTGGCCGTTTGTCTTTTTGCTCCGAGAGTTGCCAAAAGCGAAAACAGGTGCTTTTGAGGATGGAGTCCGCAGGAAAGCAGAGAGGGCCAAATTGTCTGGGGCATTTGAAGAGGTTCCAGGAGGCAGTGAGAACCAGCATTACTTTTCCCCGCTGGCACCTTTGCTGTGGCAGCAAAGAGTTTGTCTTTTTTTGCTCCGGAGGTTGCCGAAAGCGAAAACAGGTGCTTTTGAGGATGGAGTCCGCAGGAAAGCAGAGAGGGCCAAATTGTCTGTGGCATTTGAAGGAGTTCCAGGAGGCAGTGAGAACCAGCATCACTTTTCCCCGCTGGCACCTTTGCTGTGGCAGCAAAAGCTGGCCGTTTGTCTTTTTACCACCGGAGGGCACCGAAAGTGAAAAAAGGCGCTTTTGAGGATAGAGTCCGCAGGAAAGCAGAGAGGGCCAAATTGTCTGTGGCATTTGAAAGGGTTCCAGGAGGCAGTGAGAACCAGCATTACTTTTCCCCGCTGGCACCTTTGCTGTGGCAGCAAAAGCTGGCCGTTTGTCTTTTTTGCTCCGGAGGCTGCCGAAAGCGAAAACAGGTGCTTTTGAGGATGGAGTCCACAGGAAAGCAGAGAGGGCCAAATTGTCTGGGGCATTTGAAAGGGTTCCAGGAGGCAGTGAGAACCAGCATTACTTTTCCCCGCTGGCACCTTTGCTGTGGCAGCAAAAGCTGGACGTTTGTCTTTTTTGCTCCGGAGGCTGCCGAAAGCGAAAACAGGTGCTTTTGAGGATGGAGTCCGCAGGAAAGCAGAGAGGGCCAAATTGTCTGTGGCATTTGAAAGGGTTCCAGGAGGCAGTGAGAACCAGCATTACTTTTCCCCGCTGGCACCTTTGCTGTGGCAGCAAAAGCTGGACGTTTGTCTTTTTTGCTCCGGAGGTTGCCGAAAGCGAAAACAGGTGCTTTTGAGGATGGAGTCCGCAGGAAAGCAGAGAGGGCCAAATTGTCTGTGGCATTTGAAAGGGTTCCAGGAGGCAGTGAGAACCAGCATTACTTTTCCCCGCTGGCACCTTTGCTGTGGCAGCAAAAGCTGGACGTTTGTCTTTTTTGCTCCGGAGGTTGCCGAAAGCGAAAACAGGTGCTTTTGAGGATGGAGTCCGCAGGAAAGCAGAGAGGGCCAAATTGTCTGTGGCATTTGAAGGAGTTCCAGGAGGCAGTGAGAACCAGCATTACTTTTCCCTGCTGGCACCTTTGCTGTGGCAGCAAAAGCTGGACGTTTGTCTTTTTTGCTCCGGAGGGCGCCGAAAGCAAAAATAGGTGCTTTTGAGGATGGAGTCCGCAGGAAAGCAGAGAGGGCCAAATTGTCTGTGGCATTTGAAAGGGTTCCAGGAGGCAGTGAGAACCAGCATTACTTTTCCCCGCTGGCACCTTTGCTGTGGCAGCAAACCCTGGACGTTTGTCTTTTTTGCTCCGGACGTTGCCGAAAGCGAAAACAGGTGCTTTTGAGGATGGAGTCCGCAGGAAAGCAGAGAGGGCCAAATTGTCTGTGGCATTTGAAGAGGTTCCAGGAGGCAGTGAGAACCAGCATTACTTTTCCCCGCTGGCACCTTTGCTGTGGCAGCAAAAGCTGGACGTTTGTCTTTTTTGCTCCGGAGGCTGCCGAAAGCGAAAACAGGTGCTTTTGAGGATGGAGTCCGCAGGAAAGCAGAGAGGGCCAAATTGTCTGGGGCATTTGAAAGGGTTCCAGGAGGCAGTGAGAACCAGCATTACTTTTCCCCGCTGGCACCTTTGCTGTGGCAGCAAAAGCTGGACGTTTGTCTTTTTTGCTCCGGAGGCTGCCGAAAGCGAAAACAGGTGCTTTTGAGGATGGAGTCCGCAGGAAAGCAGAGAGGGCCAAATTGTCTGTGGCATTTGAAAGGGTTCCAGGAGGCAGTGACAACCAGCATTACTTTTCCCCGCTGGCACCTTTGCTGTGGCAGCAAAAGCTGGACGTTTGTCTTTTTTGCTCCGGAGGCTGCCGAAAGCGAAAACAGGTGCTTTTGAGGATGGAGTCCGCAGGAAAGCAGAGAGGGCCAAATTGTCTGTGGCATTTGAAAGAGTTCCAGGAGGCAGTGAGAACCAGCATTACTTTTCCCCGCTGGCACCTTTGCTGTGGCAGCAAAAGCTGGACGTTTGTCTTTTTACTACCGGAGGGCGCCGAAAGTGAAAAAAGGCTCTTTTGAGGATAGAGTCCGCAGGAAAGCAGAGAGGGCCAAATTGTCAGGGGCATTTGAAAGGGTTCCAGGAGGCAGTGAGAACCAGCATTACTTTTCCCCGCTGGCACCTTTGCTGTGGCAGCAAAAGCTGGACGTTTCTCTTTTTTGCTCCGGAGGCTGCCGAAAGCGAAAATAGGTGCTTTTGAGGATGGAGTCCGCAGGAAAGCAGAGAGAGCCAAATTGTCTGGGGCATTTGAAAGGGTTCCAGGAGGCAGTGAGAACCAGCATCACTTTTCCCCGCTGGCACCTTTGCTGTGGCAGCAAAAGCTGGCCGTTTGTCTTTTTACCACCGGAGGGCACCGAAAGTGAAAAAAGGCGCTTTTGAGGATAGAGTCCGCAGGAAAGCAGAGAGGGCCAAATTGTCTGTGGCATTTGAAAGGGTTCCAGGAGGCAGTGAGAACCAGCATTACTTTTCCCCGCTGGCACCTTTGCTGTGGCAGCAAAAGCTGGCCGTTTGTCTTTTTTGCTCCGGAGGCTGCCGAAAGCGAAAACAGGTGCTTTTGAGGATGGAGTCCGCAGGAAAGCAGAGAGGGCCAAATTGTCTGGGGCATTTGAAAGGGTTCCAGGAGGCAGTGAGAACCAGCATTACTTTTCCCCGCTGGCACCTTTGCTGTGGCAGCAAAAGCTGGACGTTTGTCTTTTTTGCTCCGGAGGCTGCCGAAAGCGAAAACAGGTGCTTTTGAGGATGGAGTCCGCAGGAAAGCAGAGAGGGCCAAATTGTCTGGGGCATTTGAAAGGGTTCCAGGAGGCAGTGAGAACCAGCATTACTTTTCCCCGCTGGCACCTTTGCTGTGGCAGCAAAAGCTGGACGTTTGTCTTTTTTGCTCCGGAGGTTGCCGAAAGCGAAAACAGGTGCTTTTGAGGATGGAGTCCGCAGGAAAGCAGAGAGGGCCAAATTGTCTGTGGCATTTGAAAGGGTTCCAGGAGGCAGTGAGAACCAGCATTACTTTTCCCCGCTGGCACCTTTGCTGTGGCAGCAAAAGCTGGACGTTTGTCTTTTTTGCTCCGGAGGGCGCCGAAAGGGAAAATAGGTTCTTTTGAGGATGGAGTCCGCAGGAAAGCAGAGAGGGCCAAATTGTCTGTGGCATTTGAAAGGGTTCCAGGAGGCAGTGAGAACCAGCATTACTTTTCCCCGCTGGCACCTTTGCTGTGGCAGCAAAAGCTGGACGTTTGTCTTTTTTGCTCCGGAGGTTGCCGAAAGCGAAAACAGGTGCTTTTGAGGATGGAGTCCACAGGAAAGCAGAGAGGGCCAAATTGTCTGTGGCATTTGAAGAGGTTCCAGGAGGAAGTGAGAACCAGCATTACTTTTCCCCGCTGGTACCTTTGCTGTGGCAGCAAAAGCTGGACGTTTGTCTTTTTTGCTCCGGAGGCTGCCGAAAGCAAAAATAGGTTCTTTTGAGGATGGAGTCCGCAGGAAAGCAGAGAGGGCCAAATTGTCTGTGGCATTTGAAAGGGTTCCAGGAGGCAGTGAGAACCAGCATTACTTTTCCCCGCTGGCACCTTTGCTGTGGCAGCAAAAGCTGGACGTTTGTCTTTTTTGCTCCGGAGGCTGCCGAAAGCGAAAACAGGTGCTTTTGAGGATGGAGTCCACAGGAAAGCAGAGAGGGCCAAATTGTCTGGGGCATTTGAAAGGGTTCCAGGAGGCAGTGAGAACCAGCATTACTTTTCCCCGCTGGCACCTTTGCTGTGGCAGCAAAAGCTGGACGTTTGTCTTTTTTTCTCCGGAGGCTGCCGAAAGCGAAAACAGCTGCTTTTGAGGATGGAGTCCGCAGGAAAGCAGAGAGGGCCAAATTGTCTGGGGCATTTGAAAGGGTTCCAGGAGGCAGTGAGAACCAGCATTACTTTTCCCCGCTGGCACCTTTGCTGTGGCAGCAAAAGCTGGACGTTTGTCTTTTTTGCTCCGGAGGCTGCCGAAAGCGAAAACAGGTGCTTTTGAGGATGGAGTCCGCAGGAAAGCAGAGAGGGCCAAATTGTCTGTGGCATTTGAAAGGGTTCCAGGAGGCAGTGAGAACCAGCATTACTTTTCCCCGCTGGCACCTTTGCTGTGGCAGCAAACCCTGGACGTTTGTCTTTTTTGCTCCGGACGTTGCCGAAAGCGAAAACAGGTGCTTTTGAGGATGGAGTCCGCAGGAAAGCAGAGAGGGCCAAATTGTCTGTGGCATTTGAAGAGGTTCCAGGAGGCAGTGAGAACCAGCATTACTTTTCCCCGCTGGCACCTTTGCTGTGGCAGCAAAAGCTGGACGTTTGTCTTTTTTGCTCCGGAGGCTGCCGAAAGCGAAAACAGGTGCTTTTGAGGATGGAGTCCGCAGGAAAGCAGAGAGGGCCAAATTGTCTGGGGCATTTGAAAGGGTTCCAGGAGGCAGTGAGAACCAGCATTACTTTTCCCCGCTGGCACCTTTGCTGTGGCAGCAAAAGCTGGACGTTTGTCTTTTTTGCTCCGGAGGCTGCCGAAAGCGAAAACAGGTGCTTTTGAGGATGGAGTCCGCAGGAAAGCAGAGAGGGCCAAATTGTCTGTGGCATTTGAAAGGGTTCCAGGAGGCAGTGACAACCAGCATTACTTTTCCCCGCTGGCACCTTTGCTGTGGCAGCAAAAGCTGGACGTTTGTCTTTTTTGCTCCGGAGGCTGCCGAAAGCGAAAACAGGTGCTTTTGAGGATGGAGTCCGCAGGAAAGCAGAGAGGGCCAAATTGTCTGTGGCATTTGAAAGAGTTCCAGGAGGCAGTGAGAACCAGCATTACTTTTCCCCGCTGGCACCTTTGCTGTGGCAGCAAAAGCTGGACGTTTGTCTTTTTACTACCGGAGGGCGCCGAAAGTGAAAAAAGGCTCTTTTGAGGATAGAGTCCGCAGGAAAGCAGAGAGGGCCAAATTGTCAGGGGCATTTGAAAGGGTTCCAGGAGGCAGTGAGAACCAGCATTACTTTTCCCCGCTGGCACCTTTGCTGTGGCAGCAAAAGCTGGACGTTTCTCTTTTTTGCTCCGGAGGCTGCCGAAAGCGAAAATAGGTGCTTTTGAGGATGGAGTCCGCAGGAAAGCAGAGAGAGCCAAATTGTCTGGGGCATTTGAAAGGGTTCCAGGAGGCAGTGAGAACCAGCATCACTTTTCCCCGCTGGCACCTTTGCTGTGGCAGCAAAAGCTGGCCGTTTGTCTTTTTACCACCGGAGGGCACCGAAAGTGAAAAAAGGCGCTTTTGAGGATAGAGTCCGCAGGAAAGCAGAGAGGGCCAAATTGTCTGTGGCATTTGAAAGGGTTCCAGGAGGCAGTGAGAACCAGCATTACTTTTCCCCGCTGGCACCTTTGCTGTGGCAGCAAAAGCTGGCCGTTTGTCTTTTTTGCTCCGGAGGCTGCCGAAAGCGAAAACAGGTGCTTTTGAGGATGGAGTCCGCAGGAAAGCAGAGAGGGCCAAATTGTCTGGGGCATTTGAAAGGGTTCCAGGAGGCAGTGAGAACCAGCATTACTTTTCCCCGCTGGCACCTTTGCTGTGGCAGCAAAAGCTGGACGTTTGTCTTTTTTGCTCCGGAGGCTGCCGAAAGCGAAAACAGGTGCTTTTGAGGATGGAGTCCGCAGGAAAGCAGAGAGGGCCAAATTGTCTGGGGCATTTGAAAGGGTTCCAGGAGGCAGTGAGAACCAGCATTACTTTTCCCCGCTGGCACCTTTGCTGTGGCAGCAAAAGCTGGACGTTTGTCTTTTTTGCTCCGGAGGTTGCCGAAAGCGAAAACAGGTGCTTTTGAGGATGGAGTCCGCAGGAAAGCAGAGAGGGCCAAATTGTCTGTGGCATTTGAAAGGGTTCCAGGAGGCAGTGAGAACCAGCATTACTTTTCCCCGCTGGCACCTTTGCTGTGGCAGCAAAAGCTGGACGTTTGTCTTTTTTGCTCCGGAGGGCGCCGAAAGGGAAAATAGGTTCTTTTGAGGATGGAGTCCGCAGGAAAGCAGAGAGGGCCAAATTGTCTGTGGCATTTGAAAGGGTTCCAGGAGGCAGTGAGAACCAGCATTACTTTTCCCCGCTGGCACCTTTGCTGTGGCAGCAAAAGCTGGACGTTTGTCTTTTTTGCTCCGGAGGTTGCCGAAAGCGAAAACAGGTGCTTTTGAGGATGGAGTCCACAGGAAAGCAGAGAGGGCCAAATTGTCTGTGGCATTTGAAGAGGTTCCAGGAGGAAGTGAGAACCAGCATTACTTTTCCCCGCTGGTACCTTTGCTGTGGCAGCAAAAGCTGGACGTTTGTCTTTTTTGCTCCGGAGGCTGCCGAAAGCAAAAATAGGTTCTTTTGAGGATGGAGTCCGCAGGAAAGCAGAGAGGGCCAAATTGTCTGTGGCATTTGAAAGGGTTCCAGGAGGCAGTGAGAACCAGCATTACTTTTCCCCGCTGGCACCTTTGCTGTGGCAGCAAAAGCTGGACGTTTGTCTTTTTTGCTCCGGAGGCTGCCGAAAGCGAAAACAGGTGCTTTTGAGGATGGAGTCCACAGGAAAGCAGAGAGGGCCAAATTGTCTGGGGCATTTGAAAGGGTTCCAGGAGGCAGTGAGAACCAGCATTACTTTTCCCCGCTGGCACCTTTGCTGTGGCAGCAAAAGCTGGACGTTTGTCTTTTTTTCTCCGGAGGCTGCCGAAAGCGAAAACAGCTGCTTTTGAGGATGGAGTCCGCAGGAAAGCAGAGAGGGCCAAATTGTCTGGGGCATTTGAAAGGGTTCCAGGAGGCAGTGAGAACCAGCATTACTTTTCCCCGCTGGCACCTTTGCTGTGGCAGCAAAAGCTGGACGTTTGTCTTTTTTGCTCCGGAGGCTGCCGAAAGCGAAAACAGGTGCTTTTGAGGATGGAGTCCGCAGGAAAGCAGAGAGGGCCAAATTGTCTGTGGCATTTGAAAGGGTTCCAGGAGGCAGTGAGAACCAGCATTACTTTTCCCCGCTGGCACCTTTGCTGTGGCAGCAAAAGCTGGACGTTTGTCTTTTTTGCTCCGGAGGCTGCCGAAAGCGAAAACAGGTGCTTTTGAGGATGGAGTCCGCAGGAAAGCAGAGAGGGCCAAATTGTGTGGTGCATTTGAAAGGGTTCCAGGAGGCAGTGAGAACCAGCATCACTTTTCCCCGCTGGCACCTTTGCTGTGGCAGCAAAAGCTGGACGTTTGTCTTTTTTGCTCCGGAGGCTGCCGAAAGCGAAAACAGGTGCTTTTGAGGATGGAGTCCGCAGGAAAGCAGAGAGGGCCAAATTGTCTGGGGCATTTGAAAGGGTTCCAGGAGGCAGTGAGAACCAGCATTACTTTTCCCCGCTGGCACCTTTGCTGTGGCAGCAAAAGCTGGACGTTTGTCTTTTTTGCTCCGGAGGCTGCCGAAAGCGAAAACAGGTGCTTTTGAGGATGGAGTCCGCAGGAAAGCAGAGAGGGCCAAATTGTGTGGTGCATTTGAAAGGGTTCCAGGAGGCAGTGAGAACCAGCATCACTTTTCCCCGCTGGCACCTTTGCTGTGGCAGCAAAAGCTGGACGTTTGTCTTTTTTGCTCCGGAGGGCGCCGAAAGGGAAAATAGGTTCTTTTGAGGATGGAGTCCGCAGGAAAGCAGAGAGGGCCAAATTGTCTGGGGCATTTGAAAGGGTTCCAGGAGGCAGTGAGAACCAGCATTACTTTTCCCCGCTGGCACCTTTGCTGTGGCAGCAAAAGCTGGACGTTTGTCTTTTTTGCTCCGGAGGCTGCCGAAAGCGAAAACAGGTGCTTTTGAGGATGGAGTCCGCAGGAAAGCAGAGAGGGCCAAATTGTCTGGGGCATTTGAAAGGGTTCCAGGAGGCAGTGAGAACCAGCATTACTTTTCCCCGCTGGCACCTTTGCTGTGGCAGCAAAAGCTGGACGTTTGTCTTTTTTGCTCCGGAGGCTGCCGAAAGTGAAAACAGGTGCTTTTGAGGATGGAGTCCACAGGAAAGCAGAGAGGGCCAAATTGTCTGTGGCATTTGAAAGGGTTCCAGGAGGCAGTGAGAACCAGCATTACTTTTCCCCGCTGGCACCTTTGCTGTGGCAGCAAAAGCTGGACGTTTGTCTTTTTTGCTCCGGAGGGCGCCGAAAGCAAAAATAGGTTCTTTTGAGGATGGAGTCCGCAGGAAAGCAGAGAGGGCCAAATTGTCTGTGGCATTTGAAAGGGTTCCAGGAGGCAGTGAGAACCAGCATTACTTTTCCCCGCTGGCACCTTTGCTGTGGCAGCAAAAGCTGGACGTTTGTCTTTTTTGCTCCGGAGGTTGCCAAAAGCGAAAACAGGTGCTTTTGAGGATGGAGTCCGCAGCAAAGCAGAGAGGGCCAAATTGTCTGTGGCATTTGAAAGGGTTCCAGGAGGCAGTGAGAACCAGCATTACTTTTCCCCGCTGGCACCTTTGCTGTGGCAGCAAAAGCTGGACGTTTGTCTATTTTGCTCCGGAGGCTGCCGAAAGCGAAAACAGCTGCTTTTGAGGATGGAGTCCGCAGGAAAGCAGAGAGGGCCAAATTGTCTGTGGCATTTGAAAGGGTTCCAGGAGGCAGTGAGAACCAGCATTACTTTTCCCCGCTGGCACCTTTGCTGTGGCAGCAAAAGCTGGACGTTTGTCTTTTTTGCTCCGGAGGTTGCCGAAAGCGAAAACAGGTGCTTTTGAGGATGGAGTCCGCAGGAAAGCAGAGAGGGCCAAATTGTCTGTGGCATTTGAAAGGGTTCCAGGAGGCAGTGAGAACCAGCATTACTTTTCCCCGCTGGCACCTTTGCTGTGGCAGCAAAAGCTGGACGTTTGTCTTTTTTGCTCCGGAGGGCGCCGAAAGGGAAAATAGGTTCTTTTGAGGATGGAGTCCGCAGGAAAGCAGAGAGGGCCAAATTGTCTGTGGCATTTGAAAGGGTTCCAGGAGGCAGTGAGAACCAGCATTACTTTTCCCCGCTGGCACCTTTGCTGTGGCAGCAAAAGCTGGACGTTTGTCTTTTTTGCTCCGGAGGCTGCCGAAAGTGAAAACAGATGCTTTTGAGGATGGAGTCCGCAGGAAAGCAGAGAGGGCCAAATTGTCTGTGGCATTTGAAAGGGTTCCAGGAGGCAGTGAGAACCAGCATTACTTTTCCCCGCTGGCACCTTTGCTGTGGCAGCAAAAGCTGGACGTTTGTCTTTTTTGCTCCGGAGGCTGCCGAAAGCGAAAACAGGTGCTTTTGAGGATGGAGTCCACAGGAAAGCAGAGAGGGCCAAATTGTCTGTGGCATTTGAAGGAGTTCCAGGAGGCAGTGAGAACCAGCATTACTTTTCCCTGCTGGCACCTTTGCTGTGGCAGCAAAAGCTGGACGTTTGTCTTTTTTGCTCTGGAGGGCGCCGAAAGCAAAAATAGGTGCTTTTGAGGATGGAGTCCGCAGGAAAGCAGAGAGGGCCAAATTGTCTGTGGCATTTGAAAGGGTTCCAGGAGGCAGTGAGAACCAGCATTACTTTTCCCCGCTGGCACCTTTGCTGTGGCAGCAAAAGCTGGACGTTTGTCTTTTTTGCTCCGGAGGTTGCCGAAAGCGAAAACAGGTGCTTTTAAGGATGGAGTCCGCAGGAAAGCAGAGAGGGCCAAATTGTCTGGGGCATTTGAAGAGGTTCCAGGAGGCAGTGAGAACCAGCATTACTTTTCCCCGCTGGCACCTTTGCTGTGGCAGCAAAAGCTGGACGTTTGTCTTTTTTGCTCCGGAGGCTGCCGAAAGCGAAAACAGGTGCTTTTGAGGATGGAGTCCGCAGGAAAGCAGAGAGGGCCAAATTGTCTGGGGCATTTGAAAGGGTTCCAGGAGGCAGTGAGAACCAGCATTACTTTTCCCCGCTGGCACCTTTGCTGTGGCAGCAAAAGCTGGACGTTTGTCTTTTTTGCTCCGGAGGCTGCCGAAAGCGAAAACAGGTGCTTTTGAGGATGGAGTCCGCAGGAAAGCAGAGAGGCCAAATTGTCTGTGGCATTTGAAAGGGTTCCAGGAGGCAGTGAGAACCAGCATTACTTTTCCCCCGCTGGCACCTTTGCTGTGGCAGCAAAAGCTGGACGTTTGTCTTTTTTGCTCCGGAGGGCGCCGAAAGGGAAAATAGGTTCTTTTGAGGATGGAGTCCGCAGGAAAGCAGAGAGGGCCAAATTGTCTGGGGCATTTGAAAGGGTTCCAGGAGGCAGTGAGAACCAGCATTACTTTTCCCCGCTGGCACCTTTGCTGTGGCAGCAAAAGCTGGACGTTTGTCTTTTTTGCTCCGGAGGCTGCCGAAAGCGAAAACAGGTGCTTTTGAGGATGGAGTCCGCAGGAAAGCAGAGAGGGCCAAATTGTCTGTGGCATTTGAAAGGGTTCCAGGAGGCAGTGAGAACCAGCATTACTTTTCCCCGCTGGCACCTTTGCTGTGGCAGCAAAAGCTGGACGTTTTGTCTTTTTTGCTCCGGAGGCTGCCGAAAGCGAAAACAGGTGCTTTTGAGGATGGAGTCCGCAGGAAAGCAGAGAGGGCCAAATTGTCTGTGGCATTTGAAAGGGTTCCAGGAGGCAGTGAGAACCAGCATTACTTTTCCCCGCTGGCACCTTTGCTGTGGCAGCAAAAGCTGGACGTTTGTCTTTTTTGCTCCGGAGGGCGCCGAAAGCAAAAATAGGTTCTTTTGAGGATGGAGTCCGCAGGAAAGCAGAGAGGGCCAAATTGTCTGTGGCATTTGAAAGGGTTCCAGGAGGCAGTGAGAACCAGCATTACTTTTCCCCGCTGGCACCTTTGCTGTGGCAGCAAAAGCTGGACGTTTGTCTTTTTGCTCCGGAGGTTGCCAAAAGCGAAAACAGGTGCTTTGAGGATGGAGTCCGCAGCAAAGCAGAGAGGGCCAAATTGTCTGTGGCATTTGAAAGGGTTCCAGGAGGCAGTGAGAACCAGCATTACTTTTCCCCGCTGGCACCTTTGCTGTGGCAGCAAAAGCTGGACGTTTGTCTATTTTGCTCCGGAGGCTGCCGAAAGCGAAAACAGCTGCTTTTGAGGATGGAGTCCGCAGGAAAGCAGAGAGGGCCAAATTGTCTGTGGCATTTGAAAGGGTTCCAGGAGGCAGTGAGAACCAGCATTACTTTTCCCCGCTGGCACCTTTGCTGTGGCAGCAAAAGCTGGACGTTTGTCTTTTTTGCTCCGGAGGTTGCCGAAAGCGAAAACAGGTGCTTTTGAGGATGGAGTCCGCAGGAAAGCAGAGAGGGCCAAATTGTCTGTGCATTTGAAAGGGTTCCAGGAGGCAGTGAGAACCAGCATTACTTTTCCCCGCTGGCACCTTTGCTGTGGCAGCAAAAGCTGGACGTTTGTCTTTTTGCTCCGGAGGGCGCCGAAAGGGAAAATAGGTTCTTTTGAGGATGGAGTCCGCAGGAAAGCAGAGAGGGCCAAATTGTCTGTGGCATTTGAAAGGGTTCCAGGAGGCAGTGAGAACCAGCATTACTTTTCCCCGCTGGCACCTTTGCTGTGGCAGCAAAAGCTGGACGTTTGTCTTTTTTGCTCCGGAGGCTGCCGAAAGCGAAAACAGGTGCTTTTGAGGATGGAGTCCGCAGGAAAGCAGAGAGGGCCAAATTGTCTGTGGCATTTGAAAGGGTTCCAGGAGGCAGTGAGAACCAGCATTACTTTTCCCCGCTGGCACCTTTGCTGTGGCAGCAAAAGCTGGACGTTTGTCTTTTTTGCTCCGGAGGCTGCCGAAAGCGAAAACAGGTGCTTTTGAGGATGGAGTCCGCAGGAAAGCAGAGAGGGCCAAATTGTCTGGGGCATTTGAAAGGGTTCCAGGAGGCAGTGAGAACCAGCATTACTTTTCCCCGCTGGCACCTTTGCTGTGGCAGCAAAAGCTGGACGTTTGTCTTTTTTGCTCCGGAGGCTGCCGAAAGTGAAAACAGGTGCTTTTGAGGATGGAGTCCGCAGGAAAGCAGAGAGGGCCAAATTGTCTGTGGCATTTGAAAGGGTTCCAGGAGGCAGTGAGAACCAGCATTACTTTTCCCCGCTGGCACCTTTGCTGTGGCAGCAAAAGCTGGACGTTTGTCTTTTTTGCTCCGGAGGCTGCCGAAAGCGAAAACAGGTGCTTTTGAGGATGGAGTCCGCAGGAAAGCAGAGAGGGGCCAAATTGTCTGTGGCATTTGAAGGAGTTCCAGGAGGCAGTGAGAACCAGCATTACTTTTCCCTGCTGGCACCTTTGCTGTGGCAGCAAAAGCTGGACGTTTGTCTTTTTTGCTCCGGAGGGCGCCGAAAGCAAAATAGGTGCTTTTGAGGATGGAGTCCGCAGGAAAGCAGAGAGGGCCAAATTGTCTGTGGCATTTGAAAGGGTTCCAGGAGGCAGTGAGAACCAGCATTACTTTTCCCCGCTGGCACCTTTGCTGTGGCAGCAAAAGCTGGACGTTTGTCTTTTTTGCTCCGGAGGCTGCCGAAAGCGAAAACAGGTGCTTTTGAGGATGGAGTCCGCAGGAAAGCAGAGAGGGCCAAATTGTCTGGGGCATTTGAAGAGGTTCCAGGAGGCAGTGAGAACCAGCATTACTTTTCCCCGCTGGCACCTTTGCTGTGGCAGCAAAAGCTGGACGTTTGTCTTTTTTGCTCCGGAGGCTGCCGAAAGCGAAAACAGGTGCTTTTGAGGATGGAGTCCGCAGGAAAGCAGAGAGGGCCAAATTGTCTGTGGCATTTGAAAGGGTTCCAGGAGGCAGTGAGAACCAGCATTACTTTTCCCCGCTGGCACCTTTGCTGTGGCAGCAAAAGCTGGACGTTTGTCTTTTTTGCTCCGGAGGCTGCCGAAAGCGGAAAACAGGTGCTTTTGAGGATGGAGTCCACAGGAAAGCAGAGAGGGCCAAATTGTCTGTGGCATTTGAAAGGGTTCCAGGAGGCAGTGAGAACCAGCATTACTTTTCCCCGCTGGCACCTTTGCTGTGGCAGCAAAAGCTGGACGTTTGTCTTTTATGCTCCGGAGGCTGCCGAAAGCGAAAATAGGTGCTTTTGAGGATGGAGTCCGCAGGAAAGCAGAGAGGGCCAAAATTGTCTGTGGCATTTGAAAGAGTTCCAGGAGGAAGTGAGAACCAGCATCACTTTTCCCCGCTGGCACCTTTGCTGTGGCAGCAAAAGCTGGACGTTTGTCTTTTTACCACCGGAGGGCGCCGAAAGTGAAAAAAGGCGCTTTTGAGGATAGAGTCCGCAGGAAAGCAGAGAGGGCCAAATTGTCAGGGGCATTTGAAAGGGTTCCAGGAGGCAGTGAGAACCAGCATTACTTTTCCCCGCTGGCACCTTTGCTGTGGCAGCAAAAGCTGGACGTTTGTCTTTTTTGCTCCGGAGGCTGCCGAAAGCGAAAACAGGTGCTTTTGAGGATGGAGTCCACAGGAAAGCAGAGAGGGCCAAATTGTCTGTGGCATTTGAAAGGGTTCCAGGAGGCAGTGAGAACCAGCATTACTTTTCCCCGCTGGCACCTTTGCTGTGGCAGCAAAAGCTGGACGTTTGTCTTTTTTGCTCCGGAGGCTGCCGAAAGCGAAACAGGTGCTTTTGAGGATGGAGTCCGCAGGAAAGCAGAGAGGGCCAAATTGTCTGGGGCATTTGAAAGGGTTCCAGGAGGCAGTGAGAACCAGCATTACTTTTCCCCGCTGGCACCTTTGCTGTGGCAGCAAAAGCTGGACGTTTGTCTTTTTTGCTCCGGAGGTTGCCAAAAGCGAAAACAGGTGCTTTTGAGGATGGAGTCCGCAGGAAAGCAGAGAGGGCCAAATTGTCTGGGGCATTTGAAGAGGTTCCAGGAGGCAGTGAGAACCAGCATTACTTTTCCCCGCTGGCACCCTTTGCTGTGGCAGCAAAAAGCTGGACGTTTGTCTTTTTTGCTCCGGAGGCTGTCGAAAGCGAAAACAGGTGCTTTTGAGGATGGAGTCCGCAGGAAAGCAGAGAGGGCCAAATTGTCTGGGGCATTTGAAAGGGTTCCAGGAGGCAGTGAGAACCAGCATTACTTTTCCCCGCTGGCACCTTTGCTGTGGCAGCAAAAGCTGGACGTTTGTCTTTTTTGCTCCGGAGGTTGCCGAAAGCGAAAACAGGTGCTTTTGAGGATGGAGTCCGCAGGAAAGCAGAGAGGGCCAAATTGTCTGTGGCATTTGAAAGGGTTCCAGGAGGCAGTGAGAACCAGCATTACTTTTCCCCGCTGGCACCTTTGCTGTGGCAGCAAAAGCTGGACGTTTGTCTTTTTTGCTCCGGAGGCTGCCGAAAGCGAAAACAGGTGCTTTTGAGGATGGAGTCTGCAGGAAAGCAGAGAGGGCCAAATTGTCTGGGGCATTTGAAAGGGTTCCAGGAGGCAGTGAGAACCAGCATTACTTTTCCCCGCTGGCACCTTTGCTGTGGCAGCAAAAAGCTGGACGTTTGTCTTTTTTGCTCCGGAGGCTGCCGAAAGCGAAAACAGGTGCTTTTGAGGATGGAGTCCGCAGGAAAGCAGAGAGGGCCAAATTGTCTGGGGCATTTGAAAGGGTTCCAGGAGGCAGTGAGAACCAGCATTACTTTTCCCCGCTGGCACCTTTGCTGTGGCAGCAAAAGCTGGACGTTTGTCTTTTTTGCTCCGGAGGCTGCCGAAAGTGAAAACAGGTGCTTTTGAGGATGGAGTCCGCAGGAAAGCAGAGAGGGCCAAATTGTCTGTGGCATTTGAAAGGGTTCCAGGAGGCAGTGAGAACCAGCATTACTTTTCCCCGCTGGCACCTTTGCTGTGGCAGCAAAAGCTGGATGTTTGTCTTTTTTGCTCCGGAGGCTGCCGAAAGCGAAAACAGGTGCTTTTGAGGATGGAGTCCGCAGGAAAGCAGAGAGGGCCAAATTGTCTGTGGCATTTGAAGGAGTTCCAGGAGGCAGTGAGAACCAGCATTACTTTTCCTTGCTGGCACCTTTGCTGTGGCAGCAAAAGCTGGACGTTTGTCTTTTTTGCTCCGGAGGGCGCCGAAAGCAAAAATAGGTGCTTTTGAGGATGGAGTCCGCAGGAAAGCAGAGAGGGCCAAATTGTCTGTGGCATTTGAAGGAGTTCCAGGAGGCAGTGAGAACCAGCATTACTTTTCCCTGCTGGCACCTTTGCTGTGGCAGCAAAAGCTGGACGTTTGTCTTTTTTGCTCCGGAGGGCGCCGAAAGCAAAAATAGGTGCTTTTGAGGATGGAGTCCGCAGGAAAGCAGAGAGGGCCAAATTGTCTGTGGCATTTGAAAGGGTTCCAGGAGGCAGTGAGAACCAGCATTACTTTTCCCCGCTGGCACCTTTGCTGTGGCAGCAAAACCTGGACGTTTGTCTTTTTTGCTCCGGAGATTGCCGAAAGCGAAAACAGGTGCTTTTAAGGATGGAGTCCGCAGGAAAGCAGAGAGGGCCAAATTGTCTGGGGCATTTGAAGAGGTTCCAGGAGGCAGTGAGAACCAGCATTACTTTTCCCCGCTGGCACCTTTGCTGTGGCAGCAAAAGCTGGACGTTTGTCTTTTTTGCTCCGGAGGCTGCCGAAAGCGAAAACAGGTGCTTTTGAGGATGGAGTCCGCAGGAAAGCAGAGAGGGCCAAATTGTCTGTGGCATTTTAAAGGGTTCCAGGAGGCAGTGAGAACCAGCATTACTTTTCCCCGCTGGCACCTTTGCTGTGGCAGCAAAACCTGGACGTTTGTCTTTTTTGCTCCGGAGGCTGCCGAAAGCGAAAACAGGTGCTTTTGAGGATGGAGTCCACAGGAAAGCAGAGAGGGCCAAATTGTCTGGGGCATTTGAAAGGGTTCCAGGAGGCAGTGAGAACCAGCATTACTTTTCCCCGCTGGCACCTTTGCTGTGGCAGCAAAAGCTGGACGTTTGTCTTTTATGCTCCGGAGGCTGCCGAAAGCGAAAATAGGTGCTTTTGAGGATGGAGTCCGCAGGAAAGCAGAGAGGGCCAAATTGTCTGTGGCATTTGAAAGAGTTCCAGGAGGCAGTGAGAACCAGCATTACTTTTCCCCGCTGGCACCTTTGCTGTGGCAGCAAAAGCTGGACGTTTGTCTTTTTACCACCGGAGGGCGCCGAAAGCGAAAACAGGTGCTTTTGAGGATGGAGTCCGCAGGAAAGCAGAGAGGGCCAAATTGTCTGGGGCATTTGAAAGGGTTCCAGGAGGCAGTGAGAACCAGCATTACTTTTCCCCGCTGGCACCTTTGCTGTGGCAGCAAAAGCTGGACGTTTGTCTTTTTTGCTCCGGAGGCTGCCGAAAGCGAAAACAGGTGCTTTTGAGGATGGAGTCCGCAGGAAAGCAGAGAGGGCCAAATTGTCTGGGGCATTTGAAAGGGTTCCAGGAGGCAGTGAGAACCAGCATTACTTTTCCCCGCTGGCACCTTTGCTGTGGCAGCAAAAGCTGGACGTTTGTCTTTTTTGCTCCGGAGGTTGCCAAAAGCGAAAACAGGTGCTTTTGAGGATGGAGTCCGCAGGAAAGCAGAGAGGGCCAAATTGTCTGGGGCATTTGAAGAGGTTCCAGGAGGCAGTGAGAACCAGCATTACTTTTCCCCGCTGGCACCTTTGCTGTGGCAGCAAAAGCTGGACGTTTGTCTTTTTTGCTCCGGAGGCTGTCGAAAGCGAAAACAGGTGCTTTTGAGGATGGAGTCCGCAGGAAAGCAGAGAGGGCCAAATTGTCTGGGGCATTTGAAAGGGTTCCAGGAGGCAGTGAGAACCAGCATTACTTTTCCCCGCTGGCACCTTTGCTGTGGCAGCAAAAGCTGGACGTTTGTCTTTTTTGCTCCGGAGGTTGCCGAAAGCGAAAACAGGTGCTTTTGAGGATGGAGTCCGCAGGAAAGCAGAGAGGGCCAAATTGTCTGGGGCATTTGAAAGGGTTCCAGGAGGCAGTGAGAACCAGCATTACTTTTCCCCGCTGGCACCTTTGCTGTGGCAGCAAAAGCTGGACGTTTGTCTTTTTTGCTCCGGAGGCTGCCGAAAGCGAAAACAGGTGCTTTTGAGGATGGAGTCTGCAGGAAAGCAGAGAGGGCCAAATTGTCTGGGGCATTTGAAAGGGTTCCAGGAGGCAGTGAGAACCAGCATTACTTTTCCCCGCTGGCACCTTTGCTGTGGCAGCAAAAGCTGGACGTTTGTCTTTTTTGCTCCGGAGGCTGCCGAAAGCGAAAACAGGTGCTTTTGAGGATGGAGTCCGCAGGAAAGCAGAGAGGGCCAAATTGTCTGGGGCATTTGAAAGGGTTCCAGGAGGCAGTGAGAACCAGCATTACTTTTCCCCGCTGGCACCTTTGCTGTGGCAGCAAAAGCTGGACGTTTGTCTTTTTTGCTCCGGAGGCTGCCGAAAGTGAAAACAGGTGCTTTTGAGGATGGAGTCCGCAGGAAAGCAGAGAGGGCCAAATTGTCTGTGGCATTTGAAAGGGTTCCAGGAGGCAGTGAGAACCAGCATTACTTTTCCCCGCTGGCACCTTTGCTGTGGCAGCAAAAGCTGGACGTTTGTCTTTTTTGCTCCGGAGGCTGCCGAAAGCGAAAACAGGTGCTTTTGAGGATGGAGTCCGCAGGAAAGCAGAGAGGGCCAAATTGTCTGTGGCATTTGAAGGAGTTCCAGGAGGCAGTGAGAACCAGCATTACTTTTCCCTGCTGGCACCTTTGCTGTGGCAGCAAAAGCTGGACGTTTGTCTTTTTTGCTCCGGAGGGCGCCGAAAGCAAAAATAGGTGCTTTTGAGGATGGAGTCCGCAGGAAAGCAGAGAGGGCCAAATTGTCTGTGGCATTTGAAGGAGTTCCAGGAGGCAGTGAGAACCAGCATTACTTTTCCCTGCTGGCACCTTTGCTGTGGCAGCAAAAGCTGGACGTTTGTCTTTTTTGCTCCGGAGGGCGCCGAAAGCAAAAATAGGTGCTTTTGAGGATGGAGTCCGCAGGAAAGCAGAGAGGGCCAAATTGTCTGTGGCATTTGAAAGGGTTCCAGGAGGCAGTGAGAACCAGCATTACTTTTCCCCGCTGGCACCTTTGCTGTGGCAGCAAAACCTGGACGTTTGTCTTTTTTGCTCCGGAGATTGCCGAAAGCGAAAACAGGTGCTTTTAAGGATGGAGTCCGCAGGAAAGCAGAGAGGGCCAAATTGTCTGGGGCATTTGAAGAGGTTCCAGGAGGCAGTGAGAACCAGCATTACTTTTCCCCGCTGGCACCTTTGCTGTGGCAGCAAAAGCTGGACGTTTGTCTTTTTTGCTCCGGTGGCTGCCGAAAGCGAAAACAGGTGCTTTTGAGGATGGAGTCCGCAGGAAAGCAGAGAGGGCCAAATTGTCTGTGGCATTTGAAAGGGTTCCAGGAGGCAGTGAGAACCAGCATTACTTTTCCCCGCTGGCACCTTTGCTGTGGCAGCAAAAGCTGGACGTTTGTCTTTTTTGCTCCGGAGGCTGCCGAAAGCGAAAACAGGTGCTTTTGAGGATGGAGTCCACAGGAAAGCAGAGAGGGCCAAATTGTCTGTGGCATTTGAAAGGGTTCCAGGAGGCAGTGAGAACCAGCATTACTTTTCCCCGCTGGCACCTTTGCTGTGGCAGCAAAAGCTGGACGTTTGTCTTTTATGCTCCGGAGGCTGCCGAAAGCGAAAATAGGTGCTTTTGAGGATGGAGTCCGCAGGAAAGCAGAGAGGGCCAAATTGTCTGTGGCATTTGAAAGAGTTCCAGGAGGCAGTGAGAACCAGCATTACTTTTCCCCGCTGGCACCTTTGCTGTGGCAGCAAAAGCTGGACGTTTGTCTTTTTACCACCGGAGGGCGCCGAAAGCGAAAACAGGTGCTTTTGAGGATGGAGTCCGCAGGAAAGCAGAGAGGGCCAAATTGTCTGGGGCATTTGAAAGGGTTCCAGGAGGCAGTGAGAACCAGCATTACTTTTCCCCGCTGGCACCTTTGCTGTGGCAGCAAAAGCTGGACGTTTGTCTTTTTTGCTCCGGAGGCTGCCGAAAGCGAAAACAGGTGCTTTTGAGGATGGAGTCTGCAGGAAAGCAGAGAGGGCCAAATTGTCTGGGGCATTTGAACAGGTTCCAGGAGGCAGTGAGAACCAGCATTACTTTTCCCCGCTGGCACCTTTGCTGTGGCAGCAAAAGCTGGACGTTTGTCTTTTTTGCTCCGTACGCTGCTGAAAGCGAAAACAGGTGCTTTTGAGGATGGAGTCCGCAGGAAAGCAGAGAGGGCCAAATTGTCTGGGGCATTTGAAAGGGTTCCAGGAGGCAGTGAGAACCAGCATTACTTTTCCCCGCTGGCACCTTTGCTGTGGCAGCAAAAGCTGGACGTTTGTCTTTTTTGCTCCGGAGGCTGCCGAAAGCGAAAACAGGTGCTTTTGAGGATGGAGTCCACAGGAAAGCAGAGAGGGCCAAATTGTCTGTGGCATTTGAAAGTGTTCCAGGAGGCAGTGAGAACCAGCATTACTTTTCCCCGCTGGCACCTTTGCTGTGGCAGCAAAAGCTGGACGTTTGTCTTTTTTGCTCCGGAGGTTGCCGAAAGCGAAAACAGGTGCTTTTGAGGATGGAGTCCGCAGGAAAGCAGAGAGGGCCAAATTGTCTGTGGCATTTGAAGGAGTTCCAGGAGGCAGTGAGAACCAGCATTACTTTTCCCTGCTGGCACCTTTGCTGTGGCAGCAAAAGCTGGACGTTTGTCTTTTTACCACCGGAGGGCGCCGAAAGTGAAAAAAGGCGCTTTTGAGGATAGAGTCCGCAGGAAAGCAGAGAGGGCTAAATTGTCTGTGGCATTTGAAAGGGTTCCAGGAGGCAGTGAGAACCAGCATTACTTTTCCCCGCTGGCACCTTTGCTGTGGCAGCAAAAGCTGGACGTTTGTCTTTTTTGCTCCGGAGGCTGCCGAAAGCGAAAATAGGTGCTTTTGAGGATGGAGTCCGCAGGAAAGCAGAGAGGGCCAAATTGTCTGTGGCATTTGAAAGAGTTCCAGGAGGCAGTGAGAACCAGCATCACTTTTCCCCGCTGGCACCTTTGCTGTGGCAGCAAAAGCTGGACGTTTGTCTTTTTACCACCGGAGGGCGCCGAAAGTGAAAAAAGGCGCTTTTGAGGATAGAGTCCGCAGGAAAGCAGAGAGGGCCAAATTGTCTGGGGCATTTGAAAGGGTTCCAGGAGGCAGTGAGAACCAGCATTACTTTTCCCCGCTGGCACCTTTGCTGTGGCAGCAAAAGCTGGACGTTTGTCTTTTTTGCTCCGGAGGCTGCCGAAAGCGAAAACAGGTGCTTTTGAGGATGGAGTCCGCAGGAAAGCAGAGAGGGCCAAATTGTCTGGGGCATTTGAAAGGGTTCCAGGAGGCAGTGAGAACCAGCATCACTTTTCCCCGCTGGCACCTTTGCTGTGGCAGCAAAAGCTGGACGTTTGTCTTTTTTGCTCCGGAGGTTGCCGAAAGCGAAAATAGGTGCTTTTGAGGATGGACTCCGCAGGAAAGCAGAGAGGGCCAAATTGTCTGTGGCATTTGAAAGAGTTCCAGGAGGCAGTGAGAACCAGCATCACTTTTCCCCGCTGGCACCTTTGCTGTGGCAGCAAAAGCTGGACGTTTGTCTTTTTACCACCGGAGGGCGCCGAAAGTGAAAAAAGGCGCTTTTGAGGATAGAGTCCGCAGGAAAGCAGAGAGGGCTTAATTGTCTGGGGCATTTGAAAGGGTTCCAGGAGGCAGTGAGAACCAGCATTACTTTTCCCCGCTGGCACCTTTGCTGTGGCAGCAAAAGCTGGACGTTTGTCTTTTTTGCTCCGGAGGCTGCCGAAAGCGAAAACAGGTGCTTTTGAGGATGGAGTCCACAGGAAAGCAGAGAGGGCCAAATTGTCTGTGGCATTTGAAAGGGTTCCAGGAGGCAGTGAGAACCAGCATTACTTTTCCCCGCTGGCACCTTTGCTGTGGCAGCAAAAGCTGGACGTTTGTCTTTTTTGCTCCGGAGGTTGCCGAAAGCGAAAACAGGTGCTTTTGAGGATGGAGTCCGCAGGAAAGCAGAGAGGGCCAAATTGTCTGTGGCATTTGAAGGAGTTCCAGGAGGCAGTGAGAACCAGCATTACTTTTCCCTGCTGGCACCTTTGCTGTGGCAGCAAAAGCTGGACGTTTGTCTTTTTACCACCGGAGGGCGCCGAAAGTGAAAAAAGGCGCTTTTGAGGATAGAGTCCGCAGGAAAGCAGAGAGGGCTAAATTGTCTGTGGCATTTGAAAGGGTTCCAGGAGGCAGTGAGAACCAGCATTACTTTTCCCCGCTGGCACCTTTGCTGTGGCAGCAAAAGCTGGACGTTTGTCTTTTTTGCTCCGGAGGCTGCCGAAAGCGAAAATAGGTGCTTTTGAGGATGGAGTCCGCAGGAAAGCAGAGAGGGCCAAATTGTCTGTGGCATTTGAAAGAGTTCCAGGAGGCAGTGAGAACCAGCATCACTTTTCCCCGCTGGCACCTTTGCTGTGGCAGCAAAAGCTGGACGTTTGTCTTTTTACCACCGGAGGGCGCCGAAAGTGAAAAAAGGCGCTTTTGAGGATAGAGTCCGCAGGAAAGCAGAGAGGGCCAAATTGTCTGGGGCATTTGAAAGGGTTCCAGGAGGCAGTGAGAACCAGCATTACTTTTCCCCGCTGGCACCTTTGCTGTGGCAGCAAAAGCTGGACGTTTGTCTTTTTTGCTCCGGAGGCTGCCGAAAGCGAAAACAGGTGCTTTTGAGGATGGAGTCCGCAGGAAAGCAGAGAGGGCCAAATTGTCTGGGGCATTTGAAAGGGTTCCAGGAGGCAGTGAGAACCAGCATCACTTTTCCCCGCTGGCACCTTTGCTGTGGCAGCAAAAGCTGGACGTTTGTCTTTTTTGCTCCGGAGGTTGCCGAAAGCGAAAATAGGTGCTTTTGAGGATGGACTCCGCAGGAAAGCAGAGAGGGCCAAATTGTCTGTGGCATTTGAAAGAGTTCCAGGAGGCAGTGAGAACCAGCATCACTTTTCCCCGCTGGCACCTTTGCTGTGGCAGCAAAAGCTGGACGTTTGTCTTTTTACCACCGGAGGGCGCCGAAAGTGAAAAAAGGCGCTTTTGAGGATAGAGTCCGCAGGAAAGCAGAGAGGGCTTAATTGTCTGGGGCATTTGAAAGGGTTCCAGGAGGCAGTGAGAACCAGCATTACTTTTCCCCGCTGGCACCTTTGCTGTGGCAGCAAAAGCTGGACGTTTGTCTTTTTTGCTCCGGAGGCTGCCGAAAGCGAAAACAGGTGCTTTTGAGGATGCAGTCCGCAGGAAAGCAGAGAGGGCCAAATTGTCTGTGGCATTTGAAAGGGTTCCAGGAGGCAGTGAGAACCAGCATTACTTTTCCCCGCTGGCACCTTTGCTGTGGCAGCAAAAGCTGGACGTTTGTCTTTTTTGCTCCGGAGGTTGCCAAAAGCGAAAACAGGTGCTTTTGAGGATGGAGTCCGCAGGAAAGCAGAGAGGGCCAAATTGTCTGGGGCATTTGAAGAGGTTCCAGGAGGCAGTGAGAACCAGCATTACTTTTCCCCGCTGGCACCTTTGCTGTGGCAGCAAAAGCTGGACGTTTGTCTTTTTTGCTCCGGAGGCTGCCGAAAGCGAAAACAGGTGCTTTTGAGGATGGAGTCCACAGGAAAGCAGAGAGGGCCAAATTGTCTGGGGCATTTGAAAGGGTTCCAGGAGGCAGTGAGAACCAGCATTACTTTTCCCCGCTGGCACCTTTGCTGTGGCAGCAAAAGCTGGACGTTTGTCTTTTTTGCTCCGGAGGTTGCCGAAAGCGAAAACAGGTGCTTTTGAGGATGGAGTCCGCAGGAAAGCAGAGAGGGCCAAATTGTCTGTGGCATTTGAAGGAGTTCCAGGAGGCAGTGAGAACCAGCATTACTTTTCCCTGCTGGCACCTTTGCTGTGGCAGCAAAAGCTGGACGTTTGTCTTTTTTGCTCCGGAGGGCGCCGAAAGCAAAAATAGGTGCTTTTGAGGATGGAGTCCGCAGGAAAGCAGAGAGGGCCAAATTGTCTGTGGCATTTGAAAGGGTTCCAGGAGGCAGTGAGAACCAGCATTACTTTTCCCCGCTGGCACCTTTGCTGTGGCAGCAAAAGCTGGACGTTTGTCTTTTTACCACCGGAGGTTGCCAAAAGCGAAAACAGGTGCTTTTGAGGATGGAGTCCGCAGGAAAGCAGAGAGGGCCAAATTGTCTGGGGCATTTGAAGAGGTTCCAGGAGGCAGTGAGAACCAGCATTACTTTTCCCCGCTGGCACCTTTGCTGTGGCAGCAAAAGCTGGACGTTTGTCTTTTTTGCTCCGGAGGCTGCCGAAAGCGAAAACAGGTGCTTTTGAGGATGGAGTCCGCAGGAAAGCAGAGAGGGCCAAATTGTCTGTGGCATTTGAAAGGGTTCCAGGAGGCAGTGAGAACCAGCATTACTTTTCCCCGCTGGCACCTTTGCTGTGGCAGCAAAAGCTGGACGTTTGTCTTTTTTGCTCCGGAGGCTGCCGAAAGCGAAAACAGGTGCTTTTGAGGATGGAGTCCACAGGAAAGCAGAGAGGGCCAAATTGTCTGTGGCATTTGAAAGGGTTCCAGGAGGCAGTGAGAACCAGCATTACTTTTCCCCGCTGGCACCTTTGCTGTGGCAGCAAAAGCTGGACGTTTGTCTTTTTTGCTCCGGAGGCTGCCGAAAGCGAAAATAGGTGCTTTTGAGGATGGAGTCCGCAGGAAAGCAGAGAGGGCCAAATTGTCTGTGGCATTTGAAAGAGTTCCAGGAGGCAGTGAGAACCAGCATTACTTTTCCCCGCTGGCACCTTTGCTGTGGCAGCAAAAGCTGGACGTTTGTCTTTTTACCACCGGAGGGCGCCGAAAGTGAAAAAAGGCGCTTTTGAGGATAGAGTCCGCAGGAAAGCAGAGAGGGCCAAATTGTCTGTGGCATTTGAAAGGGTTCCAGGAGGCAGTGAGAACCAGCATTACTTTTCCCCGCTGGCACCTTTGCTGTGGCAGCAAAAGCTGGACGTTTGTCTTTTTTGCTCCGGAGGCTGCCGAAAGCGAAAATAGGTGCTTTTGAGGATGGAGTCCGCAGGAAAGCAGAGAGGGCCAAATTGTCTGTGGCATTTGAAGGAGTTCCAGGAGGCAGTGAGAACCAGCATTACTTTTCCCTGCTGGCACCTTTGCTGTGGCAGCAAAAGCTGGACGTTTGTCTTTTTACCACCGGAGGGCGCCGAAAGTGAAAAAAGGCGCTTTTGAGGATGGAGTCCGCAGGAAAGCAGAGAGGGCTTAATTGTCTGGGGCATTTGAAAGGGTTCCAGGAGGCAGTGAGAACCAGCATTACTTTTCCCCGCTGGCACCTTTGCTGTGGCAGCAAAAGCTGGACGTTTGTCTTTTTTGCTCCGGAGGCTGCCGAAAGCGAAAACAGGTGCTTTTGAGGATGGAGTCCGCAGGAAAGCAGAGAGGGCCAAATTGTCTGGGGCATTTGAAGAGGTTCCAGGAGGCAGTGAGAACCAGCATTACTTTTCCCCGCTGGCACCTTTGCTGTGGCAGCAAAAGCTGGACGTTTGTCTTTTTTGCTCCGGAGGTTGCCAAAAGCGAAAACAGGTGCTTTTGAGGATGGAGTCCGCAGGAAAGCAGAGAGGGCCAAATTGTCTGTGGCATTTGAAAGGGTTCCAGGAGGCAGTGAGAACCAGCATTACTTTTCCCCGCTGGCACCTTTGCTGTGGCAGCAAAAGCTGGACGTTTGTCTTTTTTGCTCCGGAGGCTGCCGAAAGCGAAAACAGGTGCTTTTGAGGATGGAGTCCACAGGAAAGCAGAGAGGGCCAAATTGTCTGTGGCATTTGAAAGGGTTCCAGGAGGCAGTGAGAACCACCATTACTTTTCCCCGCTGGCACCTTTGCTGTGGCAGCAAAAGCTGGACGTTTGTCTTTTTTGCTCCGGAGGTTGCCGAAAGCGAAAACAGGTGCTTTTGAGGATGGAGTCCGCAGGAAAGCAGAGAGGGCCAAATTGTCTGTGGCATTTGAAGGAGTTCCAGGAGGCAGTGAGAACCAGCATTACTTTTCCCTGCTGGCACCTTTGCTGTGGCAGCAAAAGCTGGACGTTTGTCTTTTTACCACCGGAGGGCGCCGAAAGTGAAAAAAGGCGCTTTTGAGGATAGAGTCCGCAGGAAAGCAGAGAGGGCTAAATTGTCTGTGGCATTTGAAAGGGTTCCAGGAGGCAGTGAGAACCAGCATTACTTTTCCCCGCTGGCACCTTTGCTGTGGCAGCAAAAGCTGGACGTTTGTCTTTTTTGCTCCAGAGGCTGCCGAAAGCGAAAATAGGTGCTTTTGAGGATGGAGTCCGCAGGAAAGCAGAGAGGGCCAAATTGTTTGGGGCATTTGAAAGAGTTCCAGGAGGCAGTGAGAACCAGCATCACTTTTCCCCGCTGGCACCTTTGCTGTGGCAGCAAAAGCTGGACGTTTGTCTTTTTACCACCGGAGGGCGCCGAAAGTGAAAAAAGGCGCTTTTGAGGATAGAGTCCGCAGGAAAGCAGAGAGGGCCAAATTGTCTGGGGCATTTGAAAGGGTTCCAGGAGGCAGTGAGAACCAGCATTACTTTTCCCCGCTGGCACCTTTGCTGTGGCAGCAAAAGCTGGACGTTTGTCTTTTTTGCTCCGGAGGCTGCCGAAAGCGAAAACAGGTGCTTTTGAGGATGGAGTCCGCAGGAAAGCAGAGAGGGCCAAATTGTCTGGGGCATTTGAAAGGGTTCCAGGAGGCAGTGAGAACCAGCATTACTTTTCCCCGCTGGCACCTTTGCTGTGGCAGCAAAAGCTGGACGTTTGTCTTTTTTGCTCCGGAGGCTGCTGAAAGCGAAAACAGGTGCTTTTGAGGATGGAGTCCACAGGAAAGCAGAGAGGGCCAAATTGTCTGTGGCATTTGAAAGGGTTCCAGGAGGCAGTGAGAACCAGCATCACTTTTCCCCGCTGGCACCTTTGCTGTGGCAGCAAAAGCTGGACGTTTGTCTTTTTTGCTCCGGAGGCTGCCGAAAGCGAAAATAGGTGCTTTTGAGGATGGACTCCGCAGGAAAGCAGAGAGGGCCAAATTGTCTGTGGCATTTGAAAGAGTTCCAGGAGGCAGTGAGAACCAGCATCACTTTTCCCCGCTGGCACCTTTGCTGTGGCAGCAAAAGCTGGACGTTTGTCTTTTTACCACCGGAGGGCGCCGAAAGTGAAAAAAGGCGCTTTTGAGGATAGAGTCCGCAGGAAAGCAGAGAGGGCTTAATTGTCTGGGGCATTTGAAAGGGTTCCAGGAGGCAGTGAGAACCAGCATTACTTTTCCCCGCTGGCACCTTTGCTGTGGCAGCAAAAGCTGGACGTTTGTCTTTTTTGCTCCGGAGGCTGCCGAAAGCGAAAACAGGTGCTTTTGAGGATGGAGTCCGCAGGAAAGCAGAGAGGGCCAAATTGTCTGTGGCATTTGAAAGGGTTCCAGGAGGCAGTGAGAACCAGCATTACTTTTCCCCGCTGGCACCTTTGCTGTGGCAGCAAAAGCTGGACGTTTGTCTTTTTTGCTCCGGAGGTTGCCAAAAGCGAAAACAGGTGCTTTTGAGGATGGAGTCCGCAGGAAAGCAGAGAGGGCCAAATTGTCTGGGGCATTTGAAGAGGTTCCAGGAGGCAGTGAGAACCAGCATTACTTTTCCCCGCTGGCACCTTTGCTGTGGCAGCAAAAGCTGGACGTTTGTCTTTTTTGCTCCGGAGGTTGCCGAAAGCGAAAACAGGTGCTTTTGAGGATGGAGTCCGCAGGAAAGCAGAGAGGGCCAAATTGTCTGTGGCATTTGAAGGAGTTCCAGGAGGCAGTGAGAACCAGCATTACTTTTCCCTGCTGGCACCTTTGCTGTGGCAGCAAAAGCTGGACGTTTGTCTTTTTTGCTCCGGAGGGCGCCGAAAGCAAAAATAGGTGCTTTTGAGGATGGAGTCCGCAGGAAAGCAGAGAGGGCCAAATTGTCTGTGGCATTTGAAAGGGTTCCAGGAGGCAGTGAGAACCAGCATTACTTTTCCCCGCTGGCACCTTTGCTGTGGCAGCAAAAGCTGGACGTTTGTCTTTTTACCACCGGAGGTTGCCAAAAGCGAAAACAGGTGATTTTGAGGATGGAGTCCGCAGGAAAGCAGAGAGGGCCAAATTGTCTGGGGCATTTGAAGAGGTTCCAGGAGGCAGTGAGAACCAGCATTACTTTTCCCCGCTGGCACCTTTGCTGTGGCAGCAAAAGCTGGACGTTTGTCTTTTTTGCTCCGGAGGCTGCCGAAAGCGAAAACAGGTGCTTTTGAGGATGGAGTCCGCAGGAAAGCAGAGAGGGCCAAATTGTCTGTGGCATTTGAAAGGGTTCCAGGAGGCAGTGAGAACCAGCATTACTTTTCCCCGCTGGCACCTTTGCTGTGGCAGCAAAAGCTGGACGTTTGTCTTTTTTGCTCCGGAGGCTGCCGAAAGCGAAAACAGGTGCTTTTGAGGATGGAGTCCACAGGAAAGCAGAGAGGGCCAAATTGTCTGTGGCATTTGAAAGGGTTCCAGGAGGCAGTGAGAACCAGCATTACTTTTCCCCGCTGGCACCTTTGCTGTGGCAGCAAAAGCTGGACGTTTGTCTTTTTTGCTCCGGAGGCTGCCGAAAGCGAAAATAGGTGCTTTTGAGGATGGAGTCCGCAGGAAAGCAGAGAGGGCCAAATTGTCTGTGGCATTTGAAAGAGTTCCAGGAGGCAGTGAGAACCAGCATTACTTTTCCCCGCTGGCACCTTTGCTGTGGCAGCAAAAGCTGGACGTTTGTCTTTTTACCACCGGAGGGCGCCGAAAGTGAAAAAAGGCGCTTTTGAGGATAGAGTCCGCAGGAAAGCAGAGAGGGCCAAATTGTCTGTGGCATTTGAAAGGGTTCCAGGAGGCAGTGAGAACCAGCATTACTTTTCCCCGCTGGCACCTTTGCTGTGGCAGCAAAAGCTGGACGTTTGTCTTTTTTGCTCCGGAGGCTGCCGAAAGCGAAAATAGGTGCTTTTGAGGATGGAGTCTGCAGGAAAGCAGAGAGGGCCAAATTGTCTGGGGCATTTGAAAGGGTTCCAGGAGGCAGTGAGAACCAGCATCACTTTTCCCCGCTGGCACCTTTGCTGTGGCAGCAAAAGCTGGACGTTTGTCTTTTTACCACCGGAGGGCGCCGAAAGTGAAAAAAGGCGCTTTTGAGGATAGAGTCCGCAGGAAAGCAGAGAGGGCTAAATTGTCTGTGGCATTTGAAAGGGTTCAAGGAGGCAGTGAGAACCAGCATTACTTTTCCCCGCTGGCACCTTTGCTGTGGCAGCAAAAGCTGGACGTTTGTCTTTTTTGCTCCGGAGGGCGCCGAAAGCAAAAATAGGTTCTTTTGAGGATGGAGTCCGCAGGAAAGCAGAGAGGGCCAAATTGTCTGTGGCATTTGAAAGGGTTCCAGGAGGCAGTGAGAACCAGCATTACTTTTCCCCGCTGGCACCTTTGCTGTGGCAGCAAAAGCTGGACGTTTGTCTTTTTTGCTCCGGAGGTTGCCGAAAGCGAAAACAGGTGCTTTTGAGGATGGAGTCCGCAGGAAAGCAGAGAGGGCCAAATTGTCTGGGGCATTTGAAGAGGTTCCAGGAGGCAGTGAGAACCAGCATTACTTTTCCCCGCTGGCACCTTTGCTGTGGCAGCAAAAGCTGGACGTTTGTCTTTTTTGCTCCGGAGGCTGCCGAAAGCGAAAACAGGTGCTTTTGAGGATGGAGTCCGCAGGAAAGCAGAGAGGGCCAAATTGTCTGTGGCATTTGAAAGGGTTCCAGGAGGCAGTGAGAACCAGCATTACTTTTCCCCGCTGGCACCTTTGCTGTGGCAGCAAAAGCTGGACGTTTGTCTTTTTTGCTCCGGAGGCTGCCGAAAGCGAAAACAGGTGCTTTTGAGGATGGAGTCCACAGGAAAGCAGAGAGGGCCAAATTGTCTGTGGCATTTGAAAGAGTTCCAGGAGGCAGTGAAAACCAGCATTACTTTTCCCCGCTGGCACCTTTGCTGTGGCAGCAAAAGCTGGACGTTTGTCTTTTTACCACCGGAGGGCGCCGAAAGTGAAAAAAGGCGCTTTTGAGGATAGAGTCCGCAGGAAAGCAGAGAGGGCCAAATTGTCTGTGGCATTTGAAAGGGTTCCAGGAGGCAGTGAGAACCAGCATTACTTTTCCCCGCTGGCACCTTTGCTGTGGCAGCAAAAGCTGGACGTTTGTCTTTTTACCACCGGAGGTTGCCAAAAGCGAAAACAGGTGCTTTTGAGGATGGAGTCCGCAGGAAAGCAGAGAGGGCCAAATTGTCTGGGGCATTTGAAAGGGTTCCAGGAGGCAGTGAGAACCAGCATTACTTTTCCCCGCTGGCACCTTTGCTGTGGCAGCAAAAGCTGGACGTTTGTCTTTTTTGCTCCGGAGGCTGCCGAAAGCGAAAACAGGTGCTTTTGAGGATGGAGTCCGCAGGAAAGCAGAGAGGGCCAAATTGTCTGTGGCATTTGAAAGGGTTCCAGGAGGCAGTGAGAACCAGCATTACTTTTCCCCGCTGGCACCTTTGCTGTGGCAGCAAAAGCTGGACGTTTGTCTTTTTACCACCGGAGGGCGCCGAAAGGGAAAATAGGTTCTTTTGAGGATGGAGTCCGCAGGAAAGCAGAGAGGGCCAAATTGTCTGGGGCATTTGAAAGGGTTCCAGGAGGCAGTGAGAACCAGCATTACTTTTCCCCGCTGACACCTTTGCTGTGGCAGCAAAAGCTGGACGTTTGTCTTTTTTGCTCCGGAGGCTGCCGAAAGCGAAAACAGGTGCTTTTGAGGATGGAGTCCGCAGGAAAGCAGAGAGGGCTTAATTGTCTGTGGCATTTGAAAGGGTTCCAGGAGGCAGTGAGAACCAGCATCACTTTTCCCCGCTGGCACCTTTGCTGTGGCAGCAAAAGCTGGACGTTTGTCTTTTTTGCTCCGGACGGCGCCGAAAGTGAAAAAAGGCGCTTTTGAGGATAGAGTCCGCAGGAAAGCAGAGAGGGCTTAATTGTCTGGGGCATTTGAAAGGGTTCCAGGAGGCAGTTAGAACCAGCATTACTTTTCCCCGCTGGCACCTTTGCTGTGGCAGCAAAAGCTGGACGTTTGTCTTTTTTGCTCCGGAGGCTGCCGAAAGCGAAAACAGGTGCTTTTGAGGATGGAGTCCGCAGGAAAGCAGAGAGGGCCAAATTGTCTGTGGCATTTGAAAGGGTTCCAGGAGGCAGTGAGAACCAGCATTACTTTTCCCCGCTGGCACCTTTGCTGTGGCAGCAAAAGCTGGACGTTTGTCTTTTTTGCTCCGGAGGTTGCCAAAAGCGAAAACAGGTGCTTTTGAGGATGGAGTCCGCAGGAAAGCAGAGAGGGCCAAATTGTCTGGGGCATTTGAAGAGGTTCCAGGAGGCAGTGAGAACCAGCATTACTTTTCCCCGCTGGCACCTTTGCTGTGGCAGCAAAAGCTGGACGTTTGTCTTTTTTGCTCCGGAGGCTGCCGAAAGCGAAAACAGGTGCTTTTGAGGATGGAGTCCACAAGAAAGCAGAGAGGGCCAAATTGTCTGTGGCATTTGAAAGGGTTCCAGGAGGCAGTGAGAACCAGCATTACTTTTCCCCGCTGGCACCTTTGCTGTGGCAGCAAAAGCTGGACGTTTGTCTTTTTTGCTCCGGAGGTTGCCGAAAGCGAAAACAGGTGCTTTTGAGGATGGAGTCCGCAGGAAACCAGAGAGGGCCAAATTGTCTGTGGCATTTGAAGGAGTTCCAGGAGGCAGTGAGAACCAGCATTACTTTTCCCTGCTGGCACCTTTGCTGTGGCAGCAAAAGCTGGACGTTTGTCTTTTTTGCTCCGGAGGGCGCCGAAAGCAAAAATAGGTGCTTTTGAGGATGGAGTCCGCAGGAAAGCAGAGAGGGCCAAATTGTCTGTGGCATTTGAAAGGGTTCCAGGAGGCAGTGAGAACCAGCATTACTTTTCCCCGCTGGCACCTTTGCTGTGGCAGCAAAACCTGGACGTTTGTCTTTTTTGCTCCGGAGGTTGCCGAAAGCGAAAACAGGTGCTTTTGAGGATGGAGTCTGCAGGAAAGCAGAGAGGGCCAAATTGTCTGTGGCATTTGAAGAGGTTCCAGGAGGCAGTGAGAACCAGCATTACTTTTCCCCGCTGGCACCTTTGCTGTGGCAGCAAAAGCTGGACGTTTGTCTTTTTTGCTCCGGAGGCTGCCGAAAGCGAAAACAGGTGCTTTTGAGGATGGAGTCCGCAGGAAAGCAGAGAGGGCCAAATTGTCTGTGGCATTTGAAAGGGTTCCAGGAGGCAGTGAGAACCAGCATTACTTTTCCCCGCTGGCACCTTTGCTGTGGCAGCAAAAGCTGGATGTTTGTCTTTTTTGCTCCGGAGGCTGCCGAAAGCGAAAACAGGTGCTTTTGAGGATGGAGTCCACAGGAAAGCAGAGAGGGCCATATTGTCTGTGGCATTTGAAAGGGTTCCAGGAGGCAGTGAGAACCAGCATTACTTTTCCCCGCTGGCACCTTTGCTGTGGCAGCAAAAGCTGGACGTTTGTCTTTTTTGCTCCGGAGGCTGCCGAAAGCGAAAATAGGTGCTTATGAGGATGGAGTCCGCAGGAAAGCAGAGAGGGCCAAATTGTCTGTGGCATTTGAAAGAGTTCCAGGAGGCAGTGAGAACCAGCATTACTTTTCCCCGCTGGCACCTTTGCTGTGGCAGCAAAAGCTGGACGTTTGTCTTTTTTGCTCCGGAGGCTGCCGAAAGCGAAAACAGGTGCTTTTGAGGATGGAGTCCGCAGGAAAGCAGAGAGGGCCAAATTGTCTGTGGCATTTGAAAGGGTTCCAGGAGGCAGTGAGAACCAGCATTACTTTTCCCCGCTGGCACCTTTGCTGTGGCAGCAAAAGCTGGACGTTTGTCTTTTTTGCTCCGGAGGTTGCCAAAAGCGAAAACAGGTGCTTTTGAGGATGGAGTCCGCAGGAAAGCAGAGAGGGCCAAATTGTCTGGGGCATTTGAAGAGGTTCCAGGAGGCAGTGAGAACCAGCATTACTTTTCCCCGCTGGCACCTTTGCTGTGGCAGCAAAAGCTGGACGTTTGTCTTTTTTGCTCCGGAGGCTGCCGAAAGCGAAAACAGGTGCTTTTGAGGATGGAGTCCACAAGAAAGCAGAGAGGGCCAAATTGTCTGTGGCATTTGAAAGGGTTCCAGGAGGCAGTGAGAACCAGCATTACTTTTCCCCGCTGGCACCTTTGCTGTGGCAGCAAAAGCTCGACGTTTGTCTTTTTTGCTCCGGAGGTTGCCGAAAGCGAAAACAGGTGCTTTTGAGGATGGAGTCCGCAGGAAACCAGAGAGGGCCAAATTGTCTGTGGCATTTGAAGGAGTTCCAGGAGGCAGTGAGAACCAGCATTACTTTTCCCTGCTGGCACCTTTGCTGTGGCAGCAAAAGCTGGACGTTTGTCTTTTTTGCTCCGGAGGGCGCCGAAAGCAAAAATAGGTGCTTTTGAGGATGGAGTCCGCAGGAAAGCAGAGAGGGCCAAATTGTCTGTGGCATTTGAAAGGGTTCCAGGAGGCAGTGAGAACCAGCATTACTTTTCCCCGCTGGCACCTTTGCTGTGGCAGCAAAACCTGGACGTTTGTCTTTTTTGCTCCGGAGGTTGCCGAAAGCGAAAACAGGTGCTTTTGAGGATGGAGTCTGCAGGAAAGCAGAGAGGGCCAAATTGTCTGTGGCATTTGAAGAGGTTCCAGGAGGCAGTGAGAACCAGCATTACTTTTCCCCGCTGGCACCTTTGCTGTGGCAGCAAAAGCTGGACGTTTGTCTTTTTTGCTCCGGAGGCTGCCGAAAGCGAAAACAGGTGCTTTTGAGGATGGAGTCCGCAGGAAAGCAGAGAGGGCCAAATTGTCTGTGGCATTTGAAAGGGTTCCAGGAGGCAGTGAGAACCAGCATTACTTTTCCCCGCTGGCACCTTTGCTGTGGCAGCAAAAGCTGGATGTTTGTCTTTTTTGCTCCGGACGGCGCCGAAAGTGAAAAAAGGCGCTTTTGAGGATAGAGTCCGCAGGAAAGCAGAGAGGGCTTAATTGTCTGGGGCATTTGAAAGGGTTCCAGGAGGCAGTTAGAACCAGCATTACTTTTCCCCGCTGGCACCTTTGCTGTGGCAGCAAAAGCTGGACGTTTGTCTTTTTTGCTCCGGAGGCTGCCGAAAGCGAAAACAGGTGCTTTTGAGGATGGAGTCCGCAGGAAAGCAGAGAGGGCCAAATTGTCTGTGGCATTTGAAAGGGTTCCAGGAGGCAGTGAGAACCAGCATTACTTTTCCCCGCTGGCACCTTTGCTGTGGCAGCAAAAGCTGGACGTTTGTCTTTTTTGCTCCGGAGGTTGCCAAAAGCGAAAACAGGTGCTTTTGAGGATGGAGTCCGCAGGAAAGCAGAGAGGGCCAAATTGTCTGGGGCATTTGAAGAGGTTCCAGGAGGCAGTGAGAACCAGCATTACTTTTCCCCGCTGGCACCTTTGCTGTGGCAGCAAAAGCTGGACGTTTGTCTTTTTTGCTCCGGAGGCTGCCGAAAGCGAAAACAGGTGCTTTTGAGGATGGAGTCCACAAGAAAGCAGAGAGGGCCAAATTGTCTGTGGCATTTGAAAGGGTTCCAGGAGGCAGTGAGAACCAGCATTACTTTTCCCCGCTGGCACCTTTGCTGTGGCAGCAAAAGCTGGACGTTTGTCTTTTTTGCTCCGGAGGTTGCCGAAAGCGAAAACAGGTGCTTTTGAGGATGGAGTCCGCAGGAAACCAGAGAGGGCCAAATTGTCTGTGGCATTTGAAGGAGTTCCAGGAGGCAGTGAGAACCAGCATTACTTTTCCCTGCTGGCACCTTTGCTGTGGCAGCAAAAGCTGGACGTTTGTCTTTTTTGCTCCGGAGGGCGCCGAAAGCAAAAATAGGTGCTTTTGAGGATGGAGTCCGCAGGAAAGCAGAGAGGGCCAAATTGTCTGTGGCATTTGAAAGGGTTCCAGGAGGCAGTGAGAACCAGCATTACTTTTCCCCGCTGGCACCTTTGCTGTGGCAGCAAAACCTGGACGTTTGTCTTTTTTGCTCCGGAGGTTGCCGAAAGCGAAAACAGGTGCTTTTGAGGATGGAGTCTGCAGGAAAGCAGAGAGGGCCAAATTGTCTGTGGCATTTGAAGAGGTTCCAGGAGGCAGTGAGAACCAGCATTACTTTTCCCCGCTGGCACCTTTGCTGTGGCAGCAAAAGCTGGACGTTTGTCTTTTTTGCTCCGGAGGCTGCCGAAAGCGAAAACAGGTGCTTTTGAGGATGGAGTCCGCAGGAAAGCAGAGAGGGCCAAATTGTCTGTGGCATTTGAAAGGGTTCCAGGAGGCAGTGAGAACCAGCATTACTTTTCCCCGCTGGCACCTTTGCTGTGGCAGCAAAAGCTGGATGTTTGTCTTTTTTGCTCCGGAGGCTGCCGAAAGCGAAAACAGGTGCTTTTGAGGATGGAGTCCACAGGAAAGCAGAGAGGGCCATATTGTCTGTGGCATTTGAAAGGGTTCCAGGAGGCAGTGAGAACCAGCATTACTTTTCCCCGCTGGCACCTTTGCTGTGGCAGCAAAAGCTGGACGTTTGTCTTTTTTGCTCCGGAGGCTGCCGAAAGCGAAAATAGGTGCTTATGAGGATGGAGTCCGCAGGAAAGCAGAGAGGGCCAAATTGTCTGTGGCATTTGAAAGAGTTCCAGGAGGCAGTGAGAACCAGCATTACTTTTCCCCGCTGGCACCTTTGCTGTGGCAGCAAAAGCTGGACGTTTGTCTTTTTTGCTCCGGAGGCTGCCGAAAGCGAAAACAGGTGCTTTTGAGGATGGAGTCCGCAGGAAAGCAGAGAGGGCCAAATTGTCTGTGGCATTTGAAAGGGTTCCAGGAGGCAGTGAGAACCAGCATTACTTTTCCCCGCTGGCACCTTTGCTGTGGCAGCAAAAGCTGGACGTTTGTCTTTTTTGCTCCGGAGGTTGCCAAAAGCGAAAACAGGTGCTTTTGAGGATGGAGTCCGCAGGAAAGCAGAGAGGGCCAAATTGTCTGGGGCATTTGAAGAGGTTCCAGGAGGCAGTGAGAACCAGCATTACTTTTCCCCGCTGGCACCTTTGCTGTGGCAGCAAAAGCTGGACGTTTGTCTTTTTTGCTCCGGAGGCTGCCGAAAGCGAAAACAGGTGCTTTTGAGGATGGAGTCCACAAGAAAGCAGAGAGGGCCAAATTGTCTGTGGCATTTGAAAGGGTTCCAGGAGGCAGTGAGAACCAGCATTACTTTTCCCCGCTGGCACCTTTGCTGTGGCAGCAAAAGCTCGACGTTTGTCTTTTTTGCTCCGGAGGTTGCCGAAAGCGAAAACAGGTGCTTTTGAGGATGGAGTCCGCAGGAAACCAGAGAGGGCCAAATTGTCTGTGGCATTTGAAGGAGTTCCAGGAGGCAGTGAGAACCAGCATTACTTTTCCCTGCTGGCACCTTTGCTGTGGCAGCAAAAGCTAGACGTTTGTCTTTTTTGCTCCGGAGGGCGCCGAAAGCAAAAATAGGTGCTTTTGAGGATGGAGTCCGCAGGAAAGCAGAGAGGGCCAAATTGTCTGTGGCATTTGAAAGGGTTCCAGGAGGCAGTGAGAACCAGCATTACTTTTCCCCGCTGGCACCTTTGCTGTGGCAGCAAAACCTGGACGTTTGTCTTTTTTGCTCCGGAGGTTGCCGAAAGCGAAAACAGGTGCTTTTGAGGATGGAGTCTGCAGGAAAGCAGAGAGGGCCAAATTGTCTGTGGCATTTGAAGAGGTTCCAGGAGGCAGTGAGAACCAGCATTACTTTTCCCCGCTGGCACCTTTGCTGTGGCAGCAAAAGCTGGACGTTTGTCTTTTTTGCTCCGGAGGCTGCCGAAAGCGAAAACAGGTGCTTTTGAGGATGGAGTCCGCAGGAAAGCAGAGAGGGCCAAATTGTCTGTGGCATTTGAAAGGGTTCCAGGAGGCAGTGAGAACCAGCATTACTTTTCCCCGCTGGCACCTTTGCTGTGGCAGCAAAAGCTGGATGTTTGTCTTTTTTGCTCCGGAGGCTGCCGAAAGCGAAAACAGGTGCTTTTGAGGATGGAGTCCGCAGGAAAGCAGAGAGGGCCAAATTGTCTGGGGCATTTGAAGAGGTTCCAGGAGGCAGTGAGAACCAGCATTACTTTTCCCCGCTGGCACCTTTGCTGTGGCAGCAAAAGCTGGACGTTTGTCTTTTTTGCTCCGGAGGCTGCCGAAAGCGAAAACAGGTGCTTTTGAGGATGGAGTCCACAAGAAAGCAGAGAGGGCCAAATTGTCTGTGGCATTTGAAAGGGTTCCAGGAGGCAGTGAGAACCAGCATTACTTTTCCCCGCTGGCACCTTTGCTGTGGCAGCAAAAGCTGGACGTTTGTCTTTTTTGCTCCGGAGGTTGCCGAAAGCGAAAACAGGTGCTTTTGAGGATGGAGTCCGCAGGAAACCAGAGAGGGCCAAATTGTCTGTGGCATTTGAAGGAGTTCCAGGAGGCAGTGAGAACCAGCATTACTTTTCCCTGCTGGCACCTTTGCTGTGGCAGCAAAAGCTAGACGTTTGTCTTTTTTGCTCCGGAGGGCGCCGAAAGCAAAAATAGGTGCTTTTGAGGATGGAGTCCGCAGGAAAGCAGAGAGGGCCAAATTGTCTGTGGCATTTGAAAGGGTTCCAGGAGGCAGTGAGAACCAGCATTACTTTTCCCCGCTGGCACCTTTGCTGTGGCAGCAAAACCTGGACGTTTGTCTTTTTTGCTCCGGAGGTTGCCGAAAGCGAAAACAGGTGCTTTTGAGGATGGAGTCTGCAGGAAAGCAGAGAGGGCCAAATTGTCTGTGGCATTTGAAGAGGTTCCAGGAGGCAGTGAGAACCAGCATTACTTTTCCCCGCTGGCACCTTTGCTGTGGCAGCAAAAGCTGGACGTTTGTCTTTTTTGCTCCGGAGGCTGCCGAAAGCGAAAACAGGTGCTTTTGAGGATGGAGTCCGCAGGAAAGCAGAGAGGGCCAAATTGTCTGTGGCATTTGAAAGGGTTCCAGGAGGCAGTGAGAACCAGCATTACTTTTCCCCGCTGGCACCTTTGCTGTGGCAGCAAAAGCTGGATGTTTGTCTTTTTTGCTCCGGAGGCTGCCGAAAGCGAAAACAGGTGCTTTTGAGGATGGAGTCCACAGGAAAGCAGAGAGGGCCATATTGTCTGTGGCATTTGAAAGGGTTCCAGGAGGCAGTGAGAACCAGCATTACTTTTCCCCGCTGGCACCTTTGCTGTGGCAGCAAAAGCTGGACGTTTGTCTTTTTTGCTCCGGAGGCTGCCGAAAGCGAAAATAGGTGCTTATGAGGATGGAGTCCGCAGGAAAGCAGAGAGGGCCAAATTGTCTGTGGCATTTGAAAGAGTTCCAGGAGGCAGTGAGAACCAGCATTACTTTTCCCCGCTGGCACCTTTGCTGTGGCAGCAAAAGCTGGACGTTTGTCTTTTTTGCTCCGGAGGCTGCCGAAAGCGAAAACAGGTGCTTTTGAGGATGGAGTCCGCAGGAAAGCAGAGAGGGCCAAATTGTCTGTGGCATTTGAAAGGGTTCCAGGAGGCAGTGAGAACCAGCATTACTTTTCCCCGCTGGCACCTTTGCTGTGGCAGCAAAAGCTGGACGTTTGTCTTTTTTGCTCCGGAGGTTGCCAAAAGCGAAAACAGGTGCTTTTGAGGATGGAGTCCGCAGGAAAGCAGAGAGGGCCAAATTGTCTGGGGCATTTGAAGAGGTTCCAGGAGGCAGTGAGAACCAGCATTACTTTTCCCCGCTGGCACCTTTGCTGTGGCAGCAAAAGCTGGACGTTTGTCTTTTTTGCTCCGGAGGCTGCCGAAAGCGAAAACAGGTGCTTTTGAGGATGGAGTCCACAAGAAAGCAGAGAGGGCCAAATTGTCTGTGGCATTTGAAAGGGTTCCAGGAGGCAGTGAGAACCAGCATTACTTTTCCCCGCTGGCACCTTTGCTGTGGCAGCAAAAGCTCGACGTTTGTCTTTTTTGCTCCGGAGGTTGCCGAAAGCGAAAACAGGTGCTTTTGAGGATGGAGTCCGCAGGAAACCAGAGAGGGCCAAATTGTCTGTGGCATTTGAAGGAGTTCCAGGAGGCAGTGAGAACCAGCATTACTTTTCCCTGCTGGCACCTTTGCTGTGGCAGCAAAAGCTGGACGTTTGTCTTTTTTGCTCCGGAGGGCGCCGAAAGCAAAAATAGGTGCTTTTGAGGATGGAGTCCGCAGGAAAGCAGAGAGGGCCAAATTGTCTGTGGCATTTGAAAGGGTTCCAGGAGGCAGTGAGAACCAGCATTACTTTTCCCCGCTGGCACCTTTGCTGTGGCAGCAAAACCTGGACGTTTGTCTTTTTTGCTCCGGAGGTTGCCGAAAGCGAAAACAGGTGCTTTTGAGGATGGAGTCTGCAGGAAAGCAGAGAGGGCCAAATTGTCTGTGGCATTTGAAGAGGTTCCAGGAGGCAGTGAGAACCAGCATTACTTTTCCCCGCTGGCACCTTTGCTGTGGCAGCAAAAGCTGGACGTTTGTCTTTTTTGCTCCGGAGGCTGCCGAAAGCGAAAACAGGTGCTTTTGAGGATGGAGTCCGCAGGAAAGCAGAGAGGGCCAAATTGTCTGTGGCATTTGAAAGGGTTCCAGGAGGCAGTGAGAACCAGCATTACTTTTCCCCGCTGGCACCTTTGCTGTGGCAGCAAAAGCTGGATGTTTGTCTTTTTTGCTCCGGAGGCTGCCGAAAGCGAAAACAGGTGCTTTTGAGGATGGAGTCCACAGGAAAGCAGAGAGGGCCATATTGTCTGTGGCATTTGAAAGGGTTCCAGGAGGCAGTGAGAACCAGCATTACTTTTCCCCGCTGGCACCTTTGCTGTGGCAGCAAAAGCTGGACGTTTGTCTTTTTTGCTCCGGAGGCTGCCGAAAGCGAAAATAGGTGCTTATGAGGATGGAGTCCGCAGGAAAGCAGAGAGGGCCAAATTGTCTGTGGCATTTGAAAGAGTTCCAGGAGGCAGTGAGAACCAGCATTACTTTTCCCCGCTGGCACCTTTGCTGTGGCAGCAAAAGCTGGACGTTTGTCTTTTTACCACCGGAGGGCGCCGAAAGTGAAAAAAGGCGCTTTTGAGGATAGAGTCCACAGGAAAGCAGAGAGGGCTAAATTGTCTGTGGCATTTGAAAGGGTTCCAGGAGGCAGTGAGAACCAGCATTACTTTTCCCCGCTGGCACCTTTGCTGTGGCAGCAAAAGCTGGACGTTTGTCTTTTTTGCTCCGGAGGCTGCCGAAAGCGAAAATAGGTGCTTTTGAGGATGGAGTCCGCAGGAAAGCAGAGAGGGCCAAATTGTCTGTGGCATTTGAAAGAGTTCCAGGAGGCAGTGAGAACCAGCATGACTTTTCCCCGCTGGCACCTTTGCTGTGGCAGCAAAAGCTGGACGTTTGTCTTTTTACCACCGGAGGGCGCCGAAAGTGAAAACAGGTGCTTTTGAGGATAGAGTCCGCAGGAAAGCAGAGAGGGCTTAATTGTCTGGGGCATTTGAAAGGGTTCCAGGAGGCAGTGAGAACCAGCATTACTTTTCCCCGCTGGCACCTTTGCTGTGGCAGCAAAAGCTGGACGTTTGTCTTTTTTGCTCCGGAGGCTGCCGAAAGCGAAAACAGGTGCTTTTGAGGATGGAGTCCGCAGGAAAGCAGAGAGGGCCAAATTGTCTGGGGCATTTGAACAGGTTCCAGGAGGCAGTGAGAACCAGCATTACTTTTCCCCGCTGGCACCTTTGCTGTGGCAGCAAAAGCTGGACGTTTGTCTTTTTTGCTCCGGAGGCTGCCGAAAGCGAAAACAGGTGCTTTTGAGGATGGAGTCCGCAGGAAAGCAGAGAGGGCCAAATTGTCTGGGGCATTTGAAAGGGTTCCAGGAGGCAGTGAGAACCAGCATTACTTTTCCCCGCTGGCACCTTTGCTGTGGCAGCAAAAGCTGGACGTTTGTCTTTTTTGCTCCGGAGGCTGCCGAAAGCGAAAACAGGTGCTTTTGAGGATGGAGTCCACAGGAAAGCAGAGAGGGCCAAATTGTCTGTGGCATTTGAAAGGGTTCCAGGAGGCAGTGAGAACCAGCATCACTTTTCCCCGCTGGCACCTTTGCTGTGGCAGCAAAAGCTGGACGTTTGTCTTTTTTGCTCCGGAGGCTGCCGAAAGCGAAAATAGGTGCTTTTGAGGATGGAGTCCGCAGGAAAGCAGAGAGGGCCAAATTGTCTGTGGCATTTGAAAGAGTTCCAGGAGGCAGTGAGAACCAGCATCACTTTTCCCCGCTGGCACCTTTGCTGTGGCAGCAAAAGCTGGACGTTTGTCTTTTTACCACCGGAGGGCGCCGAAAGTGAAAAAAGGCGCTTTTGAGGATAGAGTCCGCAGGAAAGCAGAGAGGGCCAAATTGTCTGGGGCATTTGAAAGGGTTCCAGGAGGCAGTGAGAACCAGCATTACTTTTCCCCGCTGGCACCTTTGCTGTGGCAGCAAAAGCTCGACGTTTGTCTTTTTTGCTCCGGAGGTTGCCGAAAGCGAAAACAGGTGCTTTTGAGGATGGAGTCCGCAGGAAACCAGAGAGGGCCAAATTGTCTGTGGCATTTGAAGGAGTTCCAGGAGGCAGTGAGAACCAGCATTACTTTTCCCTGCTGGCACCTTTGCTGTGGCAGCAAAAGCTAGACGTTTGTCTTTTTTGCTCCGGAGGGCGCCGAAAGCAAAAATAGGTGCTTTTGAGGATGGAGTCCGCAGGAAAGCAGAGAGGGCCAAATTGTCTGTGGCATTTGAAAGGGTTCCAGGAGGCAGTGAGAACCAGCATTACTTTTCCCCGCTGGCACCTTTGCTGTGGCAGCAAAACCTGGACGTTTGTCTTTTTTGCTCCGGAGGTTGCCGAAAGCGAAAACAGGTGCTTTTGAGGATGGAGTCTGCAGGAAAGCAGAGAGGGCCAAATTGTCTGTGGCATTTGAAGAGGTTCCAGGAGGCAGTGAGAACCAGCATTACTTTTCCCCGCTGGCACCTTTGCTGTGGCAGCAAAAGCTGGACGTTTGTCTTTTTTGCTCCGGAGGCTGCCGAAAGCGAAAACAGGTGCTTTTGAGGATGGAGTCCGCAGGAAAGCAGAGAGGGCCAAATTGTCTGTGGCATTTGAAAGGGTTCCAGGAGGCAGTGAGAACCAGCATTACTTTTCCCCGCTGGCACCTTTGCTGTGGCAGCAAAAGCTGGATGTTTGTCTTTTTTGCTCCGGAGGCTGCCGAAAGCGAAAACAGGTGCTTTTGAGGATGGAGTCCGCAGGAAAGCAGAGAGGGCCAAATTGTCTGGGGCATTTGAAGAGGTTCCAGGAGGCAGTGAGAACCAGCATTACTTTTCCCCGCTGGCACCTTTGCTGTGGCAGCAAAAGCTGGACGTTTGTCTTTTTTGCTCCGGAGGCTGCCGAAAGCGAAAACAGGTGCTTTTGAGGATGGAGTCCACAAGAAAGCAGAGAGGGCCAAATTGTCTGTGGCATTTGAAAGGGTTCCAGGAGGCAGTGAGAACCAGCATTACTTTTCCCCGCTGGCACCTTTGCTGTGGCAGCAAAAGCTGGACGTTTGTCTTTTTTGCTCCGGAGGTTGCCGAAAGCGAAAACAGGTGCTTTTGAGGATGGAGTCCGCAGGAAACCAGAGAGGGCCAAATTGTCTGTGGCATTTGAAGGAGTTCCAGGAGGCAGTGAGAACCAGCATTACTTTTCCCTGCTGGCACCTTTGCTGTGGCAGCAAAAGCTAGACGTTTGTCTTTTTTGCTCCGGAGGGCGCCGAAAGCAAAAATAGGTGCTTTTGAGGATGGAGTCCGCAGGAAAGCAGAGAGGGCCAAATTGTCTGTGGCATTTGAAAGGGTTCCAGGAGGCAGTGAGAACCAGCATTACTTTTCCCCGCTGGCACCTTTGCTGTGGCAGCAAAACCTGGACGTTTGTCTTTTTTGCTCCGGAGGTTGCCGAAAGCGAAAACAGGTGCTTTTGAGGATGGAGTCTGCAGGAAAGCAGAGAGGGCCAAATTGTCTGTGGCATTTGAAGAGGTTCCAGGAGGCAGTGAGAACCAGCATTACTTTTCCCCGCTGGCACCTTTGCTGTGGCAGCAAAAGCTGGACGTTTGTCTTTTTTGCTCCGGAGGCTGCCGAAAGCGAAAACAGGTGCTTTTGAGGATGGAGTCCGCAGGAAAGCAGAGAGGGCCAAATTGTCTGTGGCATTTGAAAGGGTTCCAGGAGGCAGTGAGAACCAGCATTACTTTTCCCCGCTGGCACCTTTGCTGTGGCAGCAAAAGCTGGATGTTTGTCTTTTTTGCTCCGGAGGCTGCCGAAAGCGAAAACAGGTGCTTTTGAGGATGGAGTCCACAGGAAAGCAGAGAGGGCCATATTGTCTGTGGCATTTGAAAGGGTTCCAGGAGGCAGTGAGAACCAGCATTACTTTTCCCCGCTGGCACCTTTGCTGTGGCAGCAAAAGCTGGACGTTTGTCTTTTTTGCTCCGGAGGCTGCCGAAAGCGAAAATAGGTGCTTATGAGGATGGAGTCCGCAGGAAAGCAGAGAGGGCCAAATTGTCTGTGGCATTTGAAAGAGTTCCAGGAGGCAGTGAGAACCAGCATTACTTTTCCCCGCTGGCACCTTTGCTGTGGCAGCAAAAGCTGGACGTTTGTCTTTTTTGCTCCGGAGGCTGCCGAAAGCGAAAACAGGTGCTTTTGAGGATGGAGTCCGCAGGAAAGCAGAGAGGGCCAAATTGTCTGTGGCATTTGAAAGGGTTCCAGGAGGCAGTGAGAACCAGCATTACTTTTCCCCGCTGGCACCTTTGCTGTGGCAGCAAAAGCTGGACGTTTGTCTTTTTTGCTCCGGAGGTTGCCAAAAGCGAAAACAGGTGCTTTTGAGGATGGAGTCCGCAGGAAAGCAGAGAGGGCCAAATTGTCTGGGGCATTTGAAGAGGTTCCAGGAGGCAGTGAGAACCAGCATTACTTTTCCCCGCTGGCACCTTTGCTGTGGCAGCAAAAGCTGGACGTTTGTCTTTTTTGCTCCGGAGGCTGCCGAAAGCGAAAACAGGTGCTTTTGAGGATGGAGTCCACAAGAAAGCAGAGAGGGCCAAATTGTCTGTGGCATTTGAAAGGGTTCCAGGAGGCAGTGAGAACCAGCATTACTTTTCCCCGCTGGCACCTTTGCTGTGGCAGCAAAAGCTCGACGTTTGTCTTTTTTGCTCCGGAGGTTGCCGAAAGCGAAAACAGGTGCTTTTGAGGATGGAGTCCGCAGGAAACCAGAGAGGGCCAAATTGTCTGTGGCATTTGAAGGAGTTCCAGGAGGCAGTGAGAACCAGCATTACTTTTCCCTGCTGGCACCTTTGCTGTGGCAGCAAAAGCTGGACGTTTGTCTTTTTTGCTCCGGAGGGCGCCGAAAGCAAAAATAGGTGCTTTTGAGGATGGAGTCCGCAGGAAAGCAGAGAGGGCCAAATTGTCTGTGGCATTTGAAAGGGTTCCAGGAGGCAGTGAGAACCAGCATTACTTTTCCCCGCTGGCACCTTTGCTGTGGCAGCAAAACCTGGACGTTTGTCTTTTTTGCTCCGGAGGTTGCCGAAAGCGAAAACAGGTGCTTTTGAGGATGGAGTCTGCAGGAAAGCAGAGAGGGCCAAATTGTCTGTGGCATTTGAAGAGGTTCCAGGAGGCAGTGAGAACCAGCATTACTTTTCCCCGCTGGCACCTTTGCTGTGGCAGCAAAAGCTGGACGTTTGTCTTTTTTGCTCCGGAGGCTGCCGAAAGCGAAAACAGGTGCTTTTGAGGATGGAGTCCGCAGGAAAGCAGAGAGGGCCAAATTGTCTGTGGCATTTGAAAGGGTTCCAGGAGGCAGTGAGAACCAGCATTACTTTTCCCCGCTGGCACCTTTGCTGTGGCAGCAAAAGCTGGATGTTTGTCTTTTTTGCTCCGGAGGCTGCCGAAAGCGAAAACAGGTGCTTTTGAGGATGGAGTCCACAGGAAAGCAGAGAGGGCCATATTGTCTGTGGCATTTGAAAGGGTTCCAGGAGGCAGTGAGAACCAGCATTACTTTTCCCCGCTGGCACCTTTGCTGTGGCAGCAAAAGCTGGACGTTTGTCTTTTTTGCTCCGGAGGCTGCCGAAAGCGAAAATAGGTGCTTATGAGGATGGAGTCCGCAGGAAAGCAGAGAGGGCCAAATTGTCTGTGGCATTTGAAAGAGTTCCAGGAGGCAGTGAGAACCAGCATTACTTTTCCCCGCTGGCACCTTTGCTGTGGCAGCAAAAGCTGGACGTTTGTCTTTTTTACCACC
>NW_028126971.1:0-39587 GCF_965231255.1 Vanellus vanellus | reverse complement strand
GGGGGGAACCCCAATTTTCTGTTTTGGGGGGAAAAAAAAAAAAAAAAAAAGAAGAAGAAGAAAAAACTTTCTCAACTTTGGGTCTCCGGAAAGCCCCATCCACCTGGCTTGGTGCAGCTGTAAAGCAAAAAACCCCTTTTCCCCGCTCAGAAGCAAAAATCACCACTGGTTGCGTGGTGGATAAGCGTTAAAAAGCCCCAAAGCTGAGCATTGTGGAAAAGTGAAGAAACGCCCACCCCGACGTGAGGAAAAGGTGGGTGCAGCGGCGGCGGTTTGGTGGCTCCAGCGTGGGCGAGTTGCGGAGAGTGGGGCGCCCCCCGTGAGTCCCCCGCTGTGGGTTCCCCCGGCCGGCTCCCCTGGGGGCGGTCCGTCCCCGTCCCGTCCCGTCCCCCCCCCCGCGCAGGGGGGTTGTAGTCCTCCTCGGCCACGCCCCCTCCCCGCCCCCGGTTGCCATAGGCCCCGCCTCCCCGCGCTGCCCCACCTGCCACCCCTCCTCGGCCCCGCCTCCCACGCTTGGCTGACCTCTGCCGGAGCCCCGCCTCCCGCCCCGGCCCCGCCTCGCTGGCCCCGCCCAGCCCTGCTCGGCCCCCGGCTCCCCCGCCCCTGCAGCGGGGATGCGCGCATGCGCGGTACGGCGCGCGTCTGCGCTCGCGTCTGCGCTCGCTTCTGCCACCAGGCGACCAAAAGCCGGTACTGCAGCCGGGGAGCCGCTCATGCGCAGTACGGCGCGATGGTGCGAGGGGCGCGCGTGCGCAGGACAGCGAACTGCCGCGCGCTCGCTGCCGCCACCGTGCGACCGAACGCCGGTACTGCGGCCGGGGATCGGCGCATGCGCGCTACGGCGCGATGGTCGGCGCTCGCATCTGCCGCCTGGCGGCCGCAAGTCGGTACTGCAGCCGGGCGGCCGCGCCCGCGCAGTACAGCGCTCTCGTGGGTCCTGCCTCCTTCCCGGCCTCTGCCGCGCCTCCCGCCCTCCTCGGCCCCGCCTCCCCGCTCGTCCCGGCCCCGCCTCGCCACTAGCCCTCGGCCCCGGCTGCCTGCCGTCTTCCCCCCCGCCTCCCCGTCTCGGCCCCACTTCCCCGCCCGCCTCGGCCCCGCCCTGCAGCGCCGGTCCCGCACGGGCCGTTGCCGGGCGCCGCCCCCGGCGGCGGGGGAGGGCCAGGACCACCGGGGAGACGAGCGGGCTCCTTCGGCGCGTGCGGGGGTGTCTCCCCCGCGCCGGCCGCCCGGCGCTTGCGGGGCGGGGGCTTCAAGCCGCCGCCTGCGGCGGGCTGCCGCTCCGCTGGAGCCGAGCCGGCTCCGGGTAGCCCCCGGGCGTTACCCGAGAGCTGACGGAAGGCAAGAGGGGAAGAAGGCGCGACGGTTTTATTTTGTGCCGTCGCACACAAACCGATCCGGTTTTGAAGAAGAAAAAGCCGCGGGTTTGGTAAATCCGCCCCCCACTCCGCGCCGCGCAGGCGCGGCCGCACCTGCCCGTCGCCCCGGCAACGGCCCCGCGCCGCCGCCGCCGCCGCGTCACCATGGCAACCGCTCCCGGGCTGATGGGCGGGAGTGCGGGCCAATCACAGCGCGGAAGCCACGCTCCGATTGGCCGAATTGCCTCGCCGAGGTGGGGCGCGGCGGGGACTGACGGCAACGCCGAGCCAATGGAGCGGGGCCTCCCAAAGAGGGGTGCGGGAGACGGCCAATGGGCGCGCGGCGAGGGCGGGCCGGGACGCTCCGGAAGCCAAGGGGGCCGGGGGAAAATGGCGCCCAGTTCGAAAGCGGAGCGGAGCGGAGCGGCGCGGGGGGAAAGCGCAGCTCGGCGTGCGGGTCCAGTGCCGGCCCGGCCCGCGGGCTCGCCGCGAGGCAGCCGTGAGACAGCCGTTGAGGCAGCTGGAGCGCGTCAAGGTGAGTGGGGGGCGGGGGGCCGAGGGGCCGAGGGAACATGGCGGGGGGGCTGTAGAGGGCCCTGAGGGGTCACGGGGGGGGGAAGGGGCGCTGAACGGGGGGCTTGAGGGGGGGCACTGTAGGCTCGGAGCGGGGCTGGCTGGGCCCGGCTCCCCGCGGGGTGCCTTGGGCCTGGGGAGTTTGGGGTGCGGGGCTGGCGGTGCCGGAGAAATAAAGGCCCAAAGGGCGATAGTGAAGCGGCGCCCGGGCCGTGCCGGCGCTTCCCCGCAGCGCGGTGGGGTCGGGCCCTCCGCACTTGCCCAGCGCTCCCCAAAAGTGTCTGTGGGCCCTGGGGGTGGCGGGCTGTGGGGTGGCTGCGCTCGGGCTGGCCCTCAGCGTGGCCCGCGGGGACTGCCGAGGGGGTGAGGAAGCAGAGGGGGTGAGCCGCTTCGGGGCCCGAAACAGAGAGCAGGTCTTCTGCCCCGAGGGCTGGAAAGCAGGCTCCCGGGGCTGGTTTTGGGGTGCAGAAACAGGCGGAGTTGTGTGGCTTTGGGCTGAGGAGCAGGGGTGCAGTCCTGCGTTTTTGGGGCTCGAGAAGGGGCCCAGCAGCTGAGGTTATGAGCTCAGAAAGGGGCACTAAACGAGCGGGTTTGGGGGTTAAGAGCAGACTCCAGCCTGGCTGGTTTTGCAGGGGCCGGGGGGGGAGGAGGCAGAGAGGAGTTGGGAGGCGTTGGGTGCTGCGGGGAAAAGCAGGGGGTGGGCAAGGTGCGTGGACCCTCCCCGCAGGTGGGGGTCTGGTGCCATGGGACCCCCGAGTTCAGGAGGCTGGCACGCAGCTGACTGAACTCCATGTCTCTCGGGGGGAAAGGCGCTTTTCAGACCTGGCACGCCTCTCCTCTTTGAATCTAGCTCTTCTTTGGACATTGCTGAGCATAGATATTAAGCGATTAATCATAGCAACTTATTGATATTTATACTGTGTAAAGCCATGGTGTTTAACCCTAACACTCAAGTCAGGACGCTGATTGGTTGACGACCCCGTCAACAGCCCAGGCTATTGCAAGTAGGTGGAGCTGGGAAGAAGGAGTTGAAATCAGCTGGAGCTTCAGTGCAGAGCCGGGGCTTCAATTAGCCAGAGCTTGGCAAGCAGGAGCTGGAGGGAGATGGGGTGTCCTCTGTCCGGAGCACGCATTAGCCAGAGGCAAGACTGCCGGCAGCGGTAACGAGCAGGAGCTGCAATTAGCCGGAGCGTGTGTTGGCTGGAGCAGCCGCTGGCCAAACTGCACTTCCCGCAGGGCTGTAGAGCGGCCGGGTGCAGGCTGGGCTGTCCCAAGCGAGGAGCTGCGAGCAGAGGGGAGGCGAGCGGTGCTTCTGCCGGCGGGGAGCCCGGCCTCTTGCCGGGGGGGTTAAATCCCCGCCAAGCACCTGTCTGGGCCCCGCTCCCGAGGGCAGAGGTGGGGTGGGGGTCCCCCGGCTTGTGCCCGTTGTCTGGCTGTGACAAAGAGGGTCATTTCTCGCCTCCTCTTTTCCCAGCGTCCCCTTGTGCGTCCCGGGAAGAAAATCCTGCGGGATTGATTCCGCCAGCTGCTCAGGTAATGGCAGGCGTGGGGCTGGGGGAGCGGGGAGACACGTTTGCGAGTTCAGGGGCGCTCCGGGTACTCCACGTCAAACGGGCAGAAAGGGCAAATTTGCTGCCAGCGCAGAAAAGCGGATGCAGGACTGCAGTGAACAGAGCGCGCCTCCTTCCCGGACTGGTGCCTGGGTAGTTAGGAATGTCTTCCTTTGAGGTGAAAGAGCCACCTTTCCTCTCGCCTAAATTAAGAGCTGCCCAATACCTTCTTTAGGGTCCGGTGTTTCCCTTCTGTTTGTTCATGCTACTTTTATGGGCAAGTTGGAAATAGCCTTTTCTCCTTCCCTGCGTAACTGAATCGTTAGGAGTCTGTGGCGCGAGCGTGGTTAATTTTGGAGCACCTAGGTGCCAGTGGAAACGGAATGAATGAAATGCGATGGAAACTGATGTTTTGCTTGGTTTTTACTCAACTTTTTTTTATCTTTCAGTGTTGATGGCATGTTGTCCTGTGGCTCAACCCACCTTCTGTTGCGTGGAGCCTCCGATCTAGGGTTTTTAAGTCTGAGAAGCTTGTCCTTCCAGAAAAGGACTGGTCGTTGCGCAGATTGAGGGGTAGGCTCGGAGAGCCGCTGAAGTACACGGTCAGTGTTACGGCCAAATGTCACTTAACCGTGCGGTTCCCTTTCACTCCTTTCCCCCCAGCTCCCTCAGGGCTGGGAGTTTTTGGTTTGTTGTGTTTTTTTGTTTTGTTTTTTTTTTTTTGCGGGGGTTGTGGGTTTGTGTGGGGCATGCGCGTGGTTTCCAAAGCAGAGCGCAGTGTTGCCCGGTGGCAGCCTGCAGAGCCCTTTCGCTGCCTGACCTCTCCTTTTGCACTTCACTCTCAGGGCTGTAACTTTCCTTTGGCTGATTTGAGCAGAGCAATGAAGTGACTTGCCTGTGTAAATGTGCTGGTGATACCAGGAAGGGAAGCGCTTGGACCGGTAGTGAAAAACTTGGCTCCGAGTAGGATTTCTGAAGGCAGAACAACAACAGCAGCAGGAAGCGTCCCAAAGGTGATGCCAAGTACTTTTTCCTCCGCTCAGCTGTCGTCTGGGCAAACCTTCAGGGAAGAAGGCAGCTTGAGATTCCTACCTGGCTTTGCGTTCACGGTTTTTTTTCCTCTCTCGGCAGGTTGTCAACGGCCAGCCTTTCTCCGCGGTCACCCTTTCTTCTGCCGTGACGGTACGGGACACACGGAAAGGATCCAGAGTGCTCTGCCAGGACCAGGTACGTCTCCCATGGGCGTCTGCGTTTTTCCTAAGGCCCTTGTCGTGGGGGCTTTGAAGTGAAAGCAAAGGATGTGCTGACTCTCCTCCCGTAGTTTTTCGATGAAATATTTGAACGCGAATACTAAAAATAAGGTGTGTTCCGGAGCACGTTGCGCCCATGCAAAGCTTGCTTCGCACCGCTTATTTTCTCCGCCCGAAAGCATCATCTCTTTCTGTGTGCTTACCGTTAACTGGCACTGTGAGAATAATGTTGCACTAAAAGAGGCAAGAAAGGGTTCGCAAGGGTTCAGGTGTTCCGAAGAAAGAGACTTTGTTTTCGTGGTAAAAGCTTTATGCTTTTTCAGTCCACAGGTTTTTAAAATAGCTTCCAGTAGTCCTGGATAACCTTACTGAGATACTAGCCTCTGTACGCAAAGCAGTCGAGGTCAGAGAAGAGACAGGGACAAAGTGGGACAAAGCAGGGTGGCTTCTGCGTGTTTTCCGGGCTTTGCCAGGAAGCACTGGCAGCCTTGTAAGTGGTGACAGCGGGTCCCGATGTGTTTTTGGTGAGCTACTGCTTCCCTAATGGCCTTATTTGGCAACGAGACTTTGCACTCTTTCTCTTTCTCTTTTTTTTTTTTTTTTCCCCGTTTGTTTGGGGTTGGTTTTGGTTTTTTGTTTGTTTGTTTGTTTGTTTTAAGAAAACCAAAGTCCACAGCCCGTCTTCTGAATTTGTTGGGTTCTCAGTCGTACCAGGCGAGGTATCATAAACACGCGTTCCTCTGCGCACTCAGCACAGCCGAAAGCATCAGTCCATCTGCCGGTCCTTTTTGGTGGCCTTATGGATTGCGGGAGCGGGGATTTGATCCCCTCCCCTCCCTCCCCCCCACGGTAAAAGCCTATGGGGGCTTTTTCATCTTGCTGATTTTTCTATCCTAAATTAAACTTTAAAAATGGTTAAAATTGTAGAATTTACAAACGTCCTTGCGTTGTTTAAACTGCAGCTGCCAAATGGCTGTAGCATACAATGTATTCGGTGTACTTTGGCAATGAGGTATTTGTTCTAAAGCTTTAAAAACAGGGCCGTTTTTTAAAAAAGTTACATTTAAACGTTTAAGAAAGGAAATGTTTAAAACCAAATGTTTAAACAAAGGATACGTTTCAAAAGGGACAGTTGAATGTTAGCGGTTTTTTATTGCCAATCTTCAGAGGGAGCGCTCTGGAGTTCTTGGTTTCTGTCTGGCTGTCAGCAGCGCGTTTCCCCGGCGGTTCAGCAGCATCTCTCCTGGGCAGGGCAGCCGGCCAGACGTTCCCGCTAATCGTGCGGCACCCAACTCCCCCCTCCCCTGAGTCAAATTATAGCTGTGTATTTTGGAGATGGATGGTTTAATGGTATGGATTGACAGCTGGGCAAGTTCATTTAGTGCCAAAGGAAAGTCAAATACTTTTATACTATAAGCATTCTTATTGCAGAGAGAGAGAGAGAGAGCGAGAGATCTCTAAGCATACGTGCACCTCTTCAGCGTAGAGTGAAGGACTGAGCTTTGTTCGTTCTTGTTCATTGCACTCTTTGGAGTTTTACCCTTCCCTTTCGGCTGTACTGACCCAGCAAGGTGTGCAGCAGCAGCAGCAGCAGCGGCATGAGGGCTGTAGCTGTTTGAGGGGGTCCGTCGCGTCGATTCTGGTCATGGCCCAGCCCTGTGTGGCAGCCTGGCAGGGGGAGGTCCCCGCGGCAGCGCCGTGAGGAAGGCAGGAGGGGTTTCCCAGAGCCAGCCCGAGGGTTTACTGCCGTGCTCAGAATGGCAGCAGGCGGCACTTAGTCTTAATACTGACCGGAAGAGTTCCAGTCGCTCTGGCTTTGAAAGGCCACGCTGTATTTGGCGCTGAGCTGTTTCCCTACAGGAGTCCTCCTGTGGCTGCGCTGCCGCCCCGTGCCTCGGTGTGAGGGAATTCCTCTGCTTTCTTCTGTGCTCTTCGTTAATCTGCTGAAATATAATTGGGGCTTTTGGTGTTTCAGGTGTCTCGCCGTACGGGTCTGGCGACGCTCAGTAGACCTCCCCCTGCCCCGGTGTTGTGTTAAAGGGCAAAGTAATTTGGCAGACAAGAAAGCCCTTTGCGTTCCAGGCTGTCTCAGAGGGGCTGGGGGCAGCGAGGCTTAGGTTCTGAGCGATGCCCAATTTGGCATTAAAAGTCCGGTGGCGTTCAATATGTACTATTGAACTATCGCGATTACGGAGGCACTAATAGCACCACACGCAATCGGATCAAGCGGCGTCCCGTGAACCAGCACGGCCACACGTAAGGATTTGGGTGGCGTTCACTAGGAACTCTCACGGCTAGATTGGTGAAAAGTGTCGTTTATTGAAGCGAGAGAGGCACAAGTTCTTTTGGAGTGCCGGTGATAGTGACCGTCTGCAAAGCCCGTGCGAATACTAAAGATGTTAGTGATACAGCCTGGCTACAAATGCGCTAAGTTCTAAAACAACTCTATAGAGATTTCTAAGTTTCCCGGGGAAGCACTTGGCATAGCCGAGCGTTCGAATCTTCCCCACGAGCGTCCTTGTGGGGGGCGAGGAGAGGCTCAGCCCGTCGACGGACGTCAGCAGTCACAGGTGGTCGGCCATGGCATTTCCCTGCCCGCGTTGGTATCTTCCCTGACATCCCTCCTCTCTGACGCTATTTTCATACCTCTCTTTTTTTTTTTTTTTTTTTAACCTTTCAGGTGGAGCCTGAGGGACTCTAGTCATACCTACTTGTGTTACGATTGGTGTAAAATTCTCTCGCTTGGCTTTTAAAGGTATAGACTACGAAAAATTCAGAGCGAGGACTCCGTGAGGAGCGGTCACACCTCAGAGGCGGGTAGCTTTGCACACCAGCTGCACTCTGCCCTGGAGAGTTTCCTCCACGCTGCGCTTTTCTTCAAAATGGGGCATTACCTTAATTTCTAAGTCACCTCCAGTAATGATCCCACACCAGGTTTGCCTGCCGGTGGCTGAGCGGCCCGAGGGGACGGGGCCAGCCCTGGGTCCGCTGGCTTTGTGCCTTTTTTTTGGGGGGGAATAAAAAGGGGGTGTGTGTGTGTGGGTGATGATGTCATTTAGGGCAGCCCAGGGGCCCTGAGGGAGCGTGGGCAGTGATGCTGCAGAGGAGCAGGTGAGTGGGGGATGGGGGGGTCACACGGGGGTCGCCTGAAAAGAGGCGGATCACAGCCCCCAAATGTCTGATAATTCGGGGGGGGGGGGGATTAGCAAACTTTAAAACCTGTAAATATGGGCGTGAGGCATTGAAATAAAGAAAAATCTCACATTTTAGTCTCTTAATAAATGAATATTCATTGCTTTACATAGGAGGAGTTTGGAATAAACCCCTAGATCTACTCTGTTACGTAAAGGATTTTAGACTATAAAAAGGTGTGTCCCAGAGCCCATTTTTGGCTCTGTCGTTCTCTGTCTGCCGGGCTGCCCGCCCTTTTCTTTACCTGCTCTGTCTCTCCCCTTCAGCTCCTCGAGGTTTTCCGGTATTCCTCAGGCTTATATTGACCCTAAATATATCTGTCTGTGTGTAAATGGATACCTAGGGGACATGTCTATTCTCGGTAAGGTTTTTGAAATGCAAGGAAAGCCTACTTATGGAAAGCCCTTAAAACCCCGCCACACCGCCCTGCCCCCTTCCCCATTTTTTTTTTTTTTTTTTTAAGATGTAAAAGCGCTTTTAAAAACTACCCCTTCCCCTTCTCCCCCTTTTCCCATCCCAATTTGGGGCCGCTTTCCCCTGCCGGGCCGTGCACGCAAAGCGGGAGTTGCCACCACAGCACAAAAGTACTCCAAAGCCCTACTTCTGGGTCTGCGGGGGGGGGGGAACCCCAATTTTCTGTTTTGGGGGGAAAAAAAAAAAAAAAAAAAGAAGAAGAAGAAAAACTTTCTCAACTTTGGGTCTCCCGGGAAAGCCCCATCCACCTGGCTTGGTGCAGCTGTAAAGCAAAAAACCCCTTTTCCCCGCTCAGAAGCAAAAATCACCACTGGTTGCGTGGTGGATAAGCGTTAAAAAGCCCCAAAGCTGAGCATTGTGGAAAAGTGAAGAAACGCCCACCCCGACGTGAGGAAAAGGTGGGTGCAGCGGCGGCGGTTTGGTGGCTCCAGCGTGGGCGAGTTGCGGAGAGTGGGGCGCCCCCCGTGAGTCCCCCGCTGTGGGTTCCCCCGGCCGGCTCCCCTGGGGGCGGTCCGTCCCCGTCCCGTCCCGTCCCCCCCCCCGCGCAGGGGGGTTGTAGTCCTCCTCGGCCACGCCCCCTCCCCGCCCCCGGTTGCCATAGGCCCCGCCTCCCCGCGCTGCCCCACCTGCCACCCCTCCTCGGCCCCGCCTCCCACGCTTGGCTGACCTCTGCCGGAGCCCCGCCTCCCGCCCCGGCCCCGCCTCGCTGGCCCCGCCCAGCCCTGCTCGGCCCCCGGCTCCCCCGCCCCTGCAGCGGGGATGCGCGCATGCGCGGTACGGCGCGCGTCTGCGCTCGCGTCTGCGCTCGCTTCTGCCACCAGGCGACCAAAAGCCGGTACTGCACCCGGGGAGCCGCTCATGCGCAGTACGGCGCGATGGTGCGAGGGGCGCGCGTGCGCAGGACAGCGAACTGCCGCGCGCTCGCTGCCGCCACCGTGCGACCGAACGCCGGTACTGCGGCCGGGGATCGGCGCATGCGCGCTACGGCGCGATGGTCGGCGCTCGCATCTGCCGCCTGGCGGCCGCAAGTCGGTACTGCAGCCGGGCGGCCGCGCCCGCGCAGTACAGCGCTCTCGTGGGTCCTGCCTCCTTCCCGGCCTCTGCCGCGCCTCCCGCCCTCCTCGGCCCCGCCTCCCCGCTCGTCCCGGCCCCGCCTCGCCACTAGCCCTCGGCCCCGGCTGCCTGCCGTCTTCCCCCCCGCCTCCCCGTCTCGGCCCCACTTCCCCGCCCGCCTCGGCCCCGCCCTGCAGCGCCGGTCCCGCACGGGCCGTTGCCGGGCGCCGCCCCCGGCGGCGGGGGAGGGCCAGGACCACCGGGGAGACGAGCGGGCTCCTTCGGCGCGTGCGGGGGTGTCTCCCGCCCGCCGGCCGCCCGGCGCTTGCGGGGCGGGGGCTTCAAGCCGCCGCCTGCGGCGGGCTGCCGCTCCGCTGGAGCCGAGCCGGCTCCGGGTAGCCCCCGGGCGTTACCCGAGAGCTGACGGAAGGCAAGAGGGGAAGAAGGCGCGACGGTTTTATTTTGTGCCGTCGCACACAAACCGATCCGGTTTTGAAGAAGAAAAAGCCGCGGGTTTGGTAAATCCGCCCCCCACTCCGCGCCGCGCAGGCGCGGCCGCACCTGCCCGTCGCCCCGGCAACGGCCCCGCGCCGCCGCCGCCGCCGCGTCACCATGGCAACCGCTCCCGGGCTGATGGGCGGGAGTGCGGGCCAATCACAGCGCGGAAGCCACGCTCCGATTGGCCGAATTGCCTCGCCGAGGTGGGGCGCGGCGGGGACTGACGGCAACGCCGAGCCAATGGAGCGGGGCCTCCCAAAGAGGGGTGCGGGAGACGGCCAATGGGCGCGCGGCGAGGGCGGGCCGGGACGCTCCGGAAGCCAAGGGGGCCGGGGGAAAATGGCGCCCAGTTCGAAAGCGGAGCGGAGCGGAGCGGCGCGGGGGGAAAGCGCAGCTCGGCGTGCGGGTCCAGTGCCGGCCCGGCCCGCGGGCTCGCCGCGAGGCAGCCGTGAGACAGCCGTTGAGGCAGCTGGAGCGCGTCAAGGTGAGCGGGGGGCGGTGGGCGACGATGCGGGGGGCGGGGGGCCGAGGGAACATGGCGGGGGGGCTGTAGAGGGCCCTGAGGGGTCACGGGGGGGGGAAGGGGCGCTGAACGGGGGGCTTGAGGGGGGGCACTGTAGGCTCGGAGCGGGGCTGGCTGGGCCCGGCTCCCCGCGGGGTGCCTTGGGCCTGGGGAGTTTGGGGTGCGGGGCTGGCGGTGCCGGAGAAATAAAGGCCCAAAGGGCGATAGTGAAGCGGCGCCCGGGCCGTGCCGGCGCTTCCCCGCAGCGCGGTGGGGTCGGGCCCTCCGCACTTGCCCAGCGCTCCCCAAAAGTGTCTGTGGGCCCTGGGGGTGGCGGGCTGTGGGGTGGCTGCGCTCGGGCTGGCCTGTCGTTGATGGCATGTCGTTCTTGGAACGTGTTGAGAGTGGCAGCACTTAGTCTTAATACTGACTGGAAGAATTCCAGTCGCTCTGGCCTTTGAAAGGCTGCGCTGTATTTCGTGCTGAGCTGTTTCCCTGTAGTCCTCTTTCAGCTCAGCTGCCGCCCCGTCCCTCACAGAGTCACAGAATTTTCAGAGTTGGAAGGGACCTCTAGAGATCATCTAATCCAACTCCCCTGCTAAAGCAGGATTGCCTGGAGCACATTACTCAGGACTGCATCCAGGTGGGTCTTGAAAATCTCCAGAGAAGGGGACTCCACAACTTCCCTGGGCAGCCTGTTGCAGTGCTCTGTCACCCTCACCGTAAAGAAGTTTTTCTGTGTATTTGAACAGAACATTCCCTCCGTGTGAGGGAATTCCTCTGCTTTCTTCTGTGCTCTTTGTTAATCTGCTGAAATATAATTGGGGCTTTTTGTGTTTCAGGTATCTCGCTGTACGGGTCTGGCGACGCTCAGTAGACATGTGTCCATCTTGTCTCCCCCAGCTCCCCGCTCAGCTTTACCTGCTGGTGGTTGAGCACACCGAGGGTTTGGGACCAGCTCTGGGTGCAGAGGTTCCTGGCTCTGTCTCCAGTTGGTACCCCCCTGCAGGGGCGGCAGCAGGGGCTGCTTGAGGGGAGAGCCGAGGGCATTTGTTGCCTCGGGGAGCCCATCCCAATGTGGGAATGGCGGGGAACATCTGGGAGCAGAGTCCAAGCGAGAGATGTGCCACTGTCCCCTGGCTTGCTCCCTTCCATGGGGCAGCTGCCCGCCTGTGGGACGGGTGCTGAGGGGCTGCCACCCCCTTTCTTTGCCTTGTGGAGCCCCTCTTTTTTGGGAGGGGCTTGTACATATGTAATTGGTATTATTAAAGTAACAAGCTGCTGGTTAGGGCTGTTTCCCTTGTTTTGTGTCTTTTTTGGGGGTGTATAGAAAAGGGGGGTGGGAGCATGGGAGCGCAATGATGTTTGGGGCATCCCAGTGTCACCCGGGGGGCAATGATGTGCAGAGGAGCAGGTGAGTGGGGCATGTTGGGCTATGGGGGGTTCCCCCCAAAAGAACAGGGTCACAGACTAAAAATGTGCAAAATTGCAGGGGAGAGGTGTGTTAAATTGTATTAAAAACTGTAAATATGTGTGTGAAGGCTTTAAATATTGAAGGGCTCCCATAAATATTGAAAAGTAATATTCATCTATATCTATAAAAGGATTTCACAGTAAAGCCCTGTGTCTATTATATAAAGATTTTGGAATATAAAAAAATTCTGAATAGTGATATATAGGGGTTTAAACTACAAAAGTAACTCATGTATATATATATGTATATGTATTAAAGGACTTTAAAATGCAAAAAAAAAAAATATTTTATGTATGAAGGAAGATAGGAAAAAGTCTGAATAGCACTGTCTAGTTTTACTGTGTGTTACATAGTAAATCTAATTAGACATTATATGTAATATGTGTAGAGACTAGATATGTGTAAATAGATGTCTAAAGGGATAGAATTGTAGATACATGTCAAAATATGGAAGAAGTCTGAACAGATATGTAAGTGTAAATCGTTATAGATATAAATGTGCATATGTCTAAATAAATACTGTATTTTATAAGGGTAAACAGACAATATAAAACCTCTGTGACGCCGCAGTCCGCCAGGACATAAGAAGTGCCCGTCAGTCCTCGGAAAGACATATCTATGGCACCGGGGGGTGCCGGTCAGTCCTCCGAAGTCTAACTCGATTATTCGGTAGTCCTCCAGCATACGGGATTCTACGTCAGTCCTTCGGAAGTGCATCTCTGTTGCACCGGTGGCCCCGGTCTGTCCTCCGGAGGTCCAACTCTATGACCCTAAGTGATCCAGCATACCGGAAGTTTCGTTCAGCCCAGCGGAAGTCCATCTCTATGGCACCTGGGTGCCGGTCGGTTCTCCGGAGTTCCAACTCTATTATCCTTCGTTCTCCAGCACACCGGAAGTGTCCCTCAGTCCTCCAGAATTTCATCTCTATGGCATCTGGGTGCCAGTCAGTCCTCCGGACGTCCAACTCTACTATCCTTCGTCTTCCAGCACACCAGAAGAGTCCCTCAGTTCTCTGGAATCCGACTCTTATGTCCCAACAGTCTTCCCGGGCAGTGGGAGTGCCCGGCAATTGTCCGGAAATCAGGCGTTATATGACAGCACGCTTCCAAAACTGCAGAAAATGGTTAATAATTTACATCAGAAGTATCTAAACATTAGAAAAATAAAGCGACCGCTGTGGAAATGTTTCTCCACAACACCAGGGCGAGATAACATGAACACGAGTGGTGTGATAATCGCTGGAGGCGAGTCCGAGCTCCCAGAAGGAAAAATCACGTTCGGTGCTCTACATGCTGTAAGTTGAAGGTGAGTGAGGAAACTCCCTGCTGCTTCTCTGGCTGCCTTTGTGCCTTCTGCTGGTTCAGCCTTCCCCTTCCCCAGCCTATGCCGAGGGAGCTCTTTCCGCTGCTGTGCTCCTGCGGTGTCAGTGCTTCACCTGTCCGGCTAGGGTTTACTGTCAAGCTCAGAATGTGTTCAGAATGGCACCAGTCTTAATACTGACTGGAAGAGTCCCCGTTGCTCTGGCTTTCAAAGGCCGCGCTGCATTTCGTGCTGAGCTGTTTCCCTGGAGTCCTCCTGTAGCTCAGCTGCTGTCCTGTCCCTCAGTGTGAGGGAATTCCTCTGCTCTCTTCTGTGCTCTTTGTTAATCTGCTGAAATATAATTGGGGATTTTTGTTTTTCAGGTGTCTGGTTGTCTGGGTCTGGCGACGCTCAATAGATGCTCCCCCCCCCCCCCCCCCCGTCAGGTTTGCCTGCTGGTAGTTGAGCGCCCCGAGGGGAAGGGGCCAGCTCTGGGTGCCTTTTGGCTTTGTGCCTTTTTGGGGGAAAATAATAAGAGCACCCAAATGTCACCAGGAGGGTGATGATGCGTGGGAGGAGCAGGTGCCTGGGGGACAGGGGCGTCACAGCCCCAAAATGCCAGACAATTCTTGGGGGGATTAAAAAATAAAACCTGTAAATATGGGCGTGAGGCATTGAAATAGAGAAAAATCTCTCATTTTTTAATATATTGAAACATAATATTCATATATTTATAGAAGGAGTTCAAAATAAAAATCTTTATCTACTCTATTATATAAAGGATTTTAGAATATAAAAAGATGTGTCCCACAGTCCATTTCTGCCTTTATTGTTGTCTATCTGCCTGGCTCCCTGTCGCTATTCTTTAATTGCTCTGTCTCTCCCCTTCAGCTCATCAAGATTTTTTGGTATGTCTCAGTTTATCTCTGTCCACCTCACTGTCCCCTTTTTTAATTCCTCCTTCTCTGCCCTGTGGCCTATCGCTCTTTTTTGGTTGTGGTTTTTGTTGGTTTGTTTTTTTCTTTTTTTTTCATCTCTGTCAGCGTGGTTCCCTGTTGCTTCCTCCTTCCTGGCCTGTAGCCCATCGCTGTTGTATCTCTGGGAGCCATTGAAATAGAGAAAACCCTCTCATTTTACTATCTATTGACATAGGACTATTTGTTTGTGTATAGCGAAGGTGTTCAAAATACAAATCTACTCTACAAAAAACCTCCTCTATTACATAAAGGATTTTAGAATATAAAAAGATGTGTCCCACAGTCCATTTTTACCTTCATCGTTCTCTCTCTGCCTGGCTCCCCATCCCATTCTTTAATTGCTCTGTCTCTCCCCTTCAGCTCATCAAGGTTTTTTGGTATGTTTCAGTTTATCTCTGTCTACCTCACTGTCCCCTTTTTTAGTTCCTCCTTCTCTGCCTTGTGGCCCATTGCTCTTGTTTGGTTGTTTTTTTTTTTCATCTCTGTCAGCGTGGTTCCCTGTTGCTTCCTCCTTCCTGGCCTGTAGCCCATCGCTGTTGTATTGGGTTTACCATGCGAGGTGTCGTTAGCTGGGGCGGTTGCTGCAGGGGTGGGTTCTGTGAGAAGACACCGCCTGTTGGTCCCATGTTGGGCACAGCCAGTTCCCACTCTGCAACGGATGTGCTGCTGGTTAAAGCTGAGCCCATCGGCAGCGCTGGTAGGAAGCAGAGCAGAGATTCTCCTGCAGCCTGTGGTGAAGACCATGGTGAGGCAGGCTGTCCCCCTGCAGTCCAGGGAGGTCCAGGGTGGAGCTGACATGCCCCTGCGGCGCGTAGAGGACTCGAGGCCGGAGCAGGTAGCTGTGCCTGAAGGAAGCCGAGAGCCTGTGCTGGAGCAGGCTCCTGGCAGGACCTGTGGCCCCGTGGGAGGGACACCACAGTGCAGCAGAAAGAGCCTGAGGAGGAAGGAGCCGCAACCCCCATGCCATGTCCCCCTGCGTTGGTCAGGGGTGGGATGTAGAGAAGTCAGGAGAGAAGAGGCGCCCAGGAAAAGAGGGAGGGGTGGCAGGAAGGTGTTTTTTGGATTTGTTCTTATTTGCATTATTTGAGGAACAATGACTTAATTTCCCCAAGTTGTGCCTGGTTTGTCTGTGACAGTAATTGGTAAGTAATCTCTTTGTCTTTATCTTGACCTATAAGCTTGTCTGCTGTATTTTCTCTCCCTCTCCTGTTTCTTAATCTGTTTGCTTTTTAAATTTTATCACTAGGTGAACTTTTATTCAGTTAGCTATCCCCATTTTGTAATGTTTTCCTGTCTGCCTCTTACCCTGTTGCCATATCTCTTTCTATGTTTACTTTTATGAAGTTGCCAATACTCATTTATTAAGTGTTCTGTGCTGGTCATGTACCCTGTTGCTTTTAAAGATTTTTATTTAGTTTGCTGTCCCTATATTTTCTTTTTTATATATTTCTTTGTCTAATTGCTCTTGCTTTTAACTTGTTCTTTCTATCTGCTTTTATCTCGTTTTCTGTGTTTATTTTAAACTTTTTTCTTCTTTCATTAATGCTGACATTTTTTAAAATCTTCATTCTATGTGTCTGATTCAGTTAGCTGTTCATAGTTTCTGTTTTTTTTGCCTGTTTCCCTAATATGCGTCTCTTGTTAAATTTTCTACTTTTATCCCGTTTGTCTTTATTGCTTATCTTTTTTAATTTTCTCGTCTTTCCTTAGTGCCATCGCTTTTAAAATTCTCTTTTACATCTGTTTTAGTTTGCCGTTAATCTTTGTCTTTACTTCCCCTGTTGCCTATTGCTTTTTTAATGTTCTTGCTATGCCTACTTTTAGTCTCTTTGCCATCCTTTAAAAATTGCCTTCCTTTGTGCTATTGCTTTTTAAATTTTCTTCCTACTCCTGCATTTTAGTTTGCCATTACTATTTTCTAAGTTTTTCCTTGATTCTTTAATCACGGATGTTCTGAAGACTTTCTGTCAACATTTATCTCCTTTGCTGTCTCTATTTTTAATTATTTCTTGCCTTTCCTTAGTGCCCTCTCTTTTTAAATTTTCTTTTGAGATTGCCATCGCTATTTTTTGATTTTCTTTCTTATTTACTCAATCCTTGATCAAATTTTCTGCCTGAGCTCTTTCCCTCAGACACCTGTCCTCTCTTTGTTTGTGCCTCAGAGTTCTCTTATCGTCCTCTCTGCCATCTGGTGTGCTTCCCTTTGGTCCCCAGCCTCTCCGGACTCCCTCCTCATGCCCCTGAGTCTTCTTTGGTCTCTCTGGACCATTCAGGACCCTTCTCACCATGTCGCAACCCCTATGGATGCTTTCAAGGTTGCCCTTAGCACACCTTTAGCTTTATCACAGGTGTCACACCCCTCTTGTTCCCTTGGAAGAGTTCCTGAGTCCGTATCTGCGACCCAGAGTGAGAAACCGAAGTTCTCACTAGTGTATCTAGCTAGATCGGCAAAGCCTTAGACCGCAAGATGTAACTTAGCAACATAGCAAACTTTGGCGGAACTCCTTCTTAGTGCAAGAACAGCTAGTAGTTTTGCATGACTTTGATACATTGTAACCTAACTTAATGAACTTGTATAAGTAATAATAATGAAGATCGTATACTTAACATTATGAATTAGAACGACTGTTACGGTCAAGGGGAAACTATAATGCTTTGAAATGAAAAAAGGGACCGTTCTGCTCAGAATCATCAGAAGACAGATGACATGCATCGACAGATGAGACAGAGAGATCCTGAAACTGTGTAAGAAGGTAAAATCACCTGCATTAAAACTCCAGTCATCAAAGAGGACACGTGACCGTTGAACAATTTGATCGGTCAAGAGCCACGCTCGTCACGTGAACATGTGCATGAATAGCTTACGCAATAGAATGTGAGGCTTTAAAAAGCACAGGAAAAGAACCCACTGTGTCCCTCTTTGGAGGCCCCCAGCTCAAGCTGTTAATAAATCAACTTTGTGACAGGACCTGGGGTACGAACTCTTTATTTACCGTCAGAAGCTAAGGCCGGTTCCACCTAGACTCCTTTCTGAGGAGTTTAGAAAGCAAGGGGTTCCGGTCTGAACCTCGCGACTCCGGTGGGCAGGTGTTTCCAGACCGTTCTTCAAGACCCAGCCCAGTCCTTCCGTCCTCTCTTCCCTCGAGCTGTGCCTCTATTAGTTCCCTGGCCCTCCAATGATACGGTTACTCTGTTGAAATTCAATCATCGTGTTCCCAGTCATTTTTCTGTCCCTCCGACTTCCGACACTTTCCCTGTGCTCCACACCCATCTTGTAGCTCTTTAGGTGGGGCCATCGTTGAGCCGTAGAGCACTCATTTGTTCTTCTACACTACCTAGGATTGCTGCGTTCAGTCTCCTGCGACCCGAGACCATGTGTACTCCACTCAGAGGATCACCAGAGTTCCTCCTCGTCATCCCCAAGCCTTCTTTGGTCCCTCAGCCCCCATAGAAACCCCTCTCCTCACCGTCAAGACGCTTCCCGAGATGCTCCTCGATCTCCCCAGCACCTCATAGCACTTAATCTCCCTTTCTTTCGGTCCGTCAGAGCCTCTGTTTTTTCTTTGCCGTTCAACGCTCCTTTATTTTTCTCTCTGCTATTGAGGGTATCACCATTAGGTGCTTCTCTCACTCATTCATCTGTGATTTGCCCAGATGCCCTCCTGGAAGTCCGAGGCATCCGCCGTGGCTCCGAGCCTTATTTTCTTACTCTGCCCCCTCCTAATGCCTCTACTCTCTATAGCCATGCGTTCCGAGTCCTTTCTCGTACTCCACAGTGCTCTTAAAGCACTTCAGCTTCCTTTTGGTAGTATTTTTTTGTGCGCCTCAGAGCGCCCTTAGCTTACTATTTGCAATTTAAGATGCCTTCATTCTGCCCCCAGCGCCCTGACAATATCTGTACTTTGTCGAAATCCCCTTTGGAGTTCCTCATCCTTATTTTTGAGGCTTCTTTGAGCTCTCAGGCCCCTTGGGACTCCTCCGCTGCCTGCACCGAGCTCTTGTGACACAACCGCTACGTCCCGGAGTCCCATTTTAGCTCCCGAGGGCACTCCACACCCCACTTTCCCCCTCAGAACGCTTCCCGAGTCCCCATCTCTTACTCTGGTCTGTCTTTTTGTCCTGTCACCCCTGGTCACCCTCCAGTCAGTCCCCAGGTCCCCGAGGACATCTGTATTTTGCTCAATTCCCTTTTGAGCTTGTCGCATCTCCCCATCTCCTTTGGTCTCTCTGGCCCCTTTGGGACCTTTCTAATTACTCTGACCATGTCTCCTGTTCTGATAGAACTTTTTCCGAAACCATCTGTATGCTCCAGAGCCACCTGTTTGGTGTCTGTCTTATAGTATGTTTCTATATCATATCCGGTACCCTAAAGATGCCTATCGTCAGCTCAGATCTCCTCTTAGAAAGCCCTCATCTATTTTTATAGACATACTTCCCGTGGTGGTTTTTGTTGTCTTTTGCAATTTATTTTTGTTCTACGTACTCAGGTGTTACTTAGAATGCTTCATACCATTTCTGATACTTTTATTGAATTTCCATGTGTTTTGGTGCTTTCTGTCCTTTTGGACTCATCTAGTTCTGTTAACGGTATCGGTCAAGGAGAGATCACGTAGGGCTGTAAATTGTCAGCACTTTACAGTAAATAACGTACGTTACAAGCGGAGATATTTTTGGGAAGGTTTTCTCACGGGATCTAGTTCCGCTTTGTCGTTCAATCCTATCCAGAACATAATTCGGGCAGAAGGTAGGTAGTACGCACGGTCCCGCTAAAAGTAAAGCATGACCCCGTAGCTCTGTATTTTGTTTGAAAGGAAACTAAAGCACATAAATTTTGATGATAATATCAGCTTTACATTTAGTAAACTAGTGTCTTTTAGGGCTTAGTATGATTTCTAATTCTTTCTATCTACGCAATGGAACATTAAGTTGAATTACTTACCCAGTCACATTGCTGACGCCATCGCTTCAGTCACAGTAGAAAAGCAGATATCGGCCTTTCTTGTAAACGCCACTTTCCCTGTTCAGTCCCTCACGTGCTGTAAACTCAAGGCTGACGAGAAAAGGAGCTGCTACCGCTGTGGCGGCCTTTATGTCTTCTGCTGGTCCATCCCACCCCTTCCCGGGGGGTTGTGGGAAGGGCGGAAGGCGGGGCCTGGGGTATATGAGCCACAGCCTCAGGTGAGTGAGTTCATTCTGCAGTTGGGTGTCTCCAGTGTAGGTCTTTTGCCGATCCTGTGGTCAAATGTAGTTTTGGAGCTGGCTCAGCTGTTCGGGCTGGTGCGCGTTCACCTTTAGAGAAGGAGAACTCATAAGTTCTAGGAAAGACCTTCCAGACCAGTTAACGTTCAGCAGCGTATTTAATAGAAAATAAATGTGTTCTTTTTTTTCCTTTTTTTTTTTTTTTAGGTTAGTAGTTTTGTATTGAGCATTCAGGGATGGTAAGATGGTTTAATAGTATGTATTTCTTTTTTTTCCAGGTACCCTGCATTTTCCGGGAATTTCTGACTTAATTGGAGATGGAACTCTGTGGGTTTTTCTCACCGGTTTTGTTACATACAGCGTAAGTTGTTAATATAAATTTTCTTAATAGGAGCAACGATAAGATTATTTAGCGGGCGCTAGGGTGAGCATCTTCTATACATCCGTATATGAAGTGTTAGCATTTCTCAAGACAGTAGCAGAGATTTAAGGTATAGTGGTTTTCACTGGCTTTGTGGGTCTGTAAGGCAGCCCGGAGTCCGTGGGAAGGCAGGAGCTGCCTGCAGGGCACGGCTCGGAAGAGCAGCCCCCGAGGGGCAGCTGACAAGAGGGGGTTCAGAGGCTCTCATACAGGGCAGGAGTTGTCTGGAAGAAGCGGGGTTCCTTCCCTGTCAGTTCAGGAGAAGAGAAAGGGGTTCTGAAGCTTTGGTACAGGGGAAAGGGAGGCAGGTTCATCAGACTTTCTCAGATGTTTTGCAGTTAGATTTGGGTGTCGATGAGGTCTGTTCCATTGCGGTCTCCTGCATTTGAGGTGGGCCGGGTAGTATTGAGGAGGAGCATGTGACCGGTGACTTTATGCAAGCGCAATGGTAATTTTGTGATTCTTTGGTGTCTTAGGTGCTGTAATTAATTGTTGCTTATGACTCTGGATTTGGTGGGGTTTTTTATTTCTTTATTTTGCAGATGATGGACCCGGTGACTGCAGGAACATACCAGCTAGCTGTTTTTTGCGTGTTAAGTCAAGGATGGATTTGGACGCCCGGCCCTTTGAAAGATGAGTTGAAGAACAGGCACAGGAGAGGGGACAAGGGAGACAATTGTGGGAAAGGATTTGTAAAGTTAGTGTAGGGTGGAGGGCTGTTGCGGAGCAATCCCCTTTAGGCAGGAAAAGGGAGCGGGTTACTCTTCAGCCCGACGGTAGGTGGCTCTATGACAGCATTTATGGTATCATGTTTTTTTTTTTTTTTCTTTCAATTTGAATCCTTGAAGCGACGAGCTGACTCAGTGCCTGACTCTGTCCAGGTGACCGGCGATTGGCGGGCTGAAGTATCAGTCGTTTTTCAGGCCGGTCAAGTTGTAAGTAGCCCGTGCCGTTTGTTTTACAGGTGGGGCGCAAGACCCAGGGCGGCAACCCAAACTGACGGAGGATGGGCCGGAAAGCTGTCAAGGTAAAGAAGCGGGAGATGGGAGTTGTTATCCACAGCCTAAAGTTTCAGACTGTATCTCAGCACGTGCTGCTCTGCTTGTGTTTTTGCAGGTGCCGCACACAGGCTTAGATGGACGATGCCACAAGTCGATGAGCGGTTTGAGCCGGCGAGGCCCTCGCGGGCCCCTTTAGCAGCTAATAGCAAAGTATCATGTGTCAGCGCAGTGAAGCGTTTCTCCCTTTTACTTTGCAGGCACCGCCTTTGGGAGCGGATGAGGGTTTGAGGCGAGCCAGGTAGTTGAGAGGAGGTGCACGGGGTCGGTGACTTCTTGCGAGCGCAATGGTAATTTTGAGTCTCTCGGTCTTTTAGGTGCCACAAACGATGACCATCTGCACGGGAGAAGAAACAGAAGGATGTCAAGGAGGATTCTAAACCTGCTTAAGTGACTCGGAGCTCGGGTGTGGAAGAACACATATACCATACGAATAGTTATTTAGTCTCGTGTGCTTGACAGGCAGACCATCTGCGTTTTGATAACACAGGCCTGCGAGAGACTCGGAAGCACCGTGTTGGACAAGCTTGAGATTCCTGCCCCCCCCTGTGGGAAAGGGGAAAGCGCGGCAGTGAACTTTGGCCACACAATCCCCAATATACAGGTGCAAGGAGCACATCTGGCGATCCTCGAGCACAGACAGATCGGCGCCTGGATCTGCACTCGTGTGCCTCTGCCCGGGCCCCCCTTTGGGAATTCCCCGGCTGGCGATGTAATGACAAAAAACTTACTCGTCGCACTTCACCTGTGGTTTTGTGCCTCTTCCTGCGGCCCGCCCGTGTTGGCTCACACGCAGCCGCAGCATTCGACTTTGGAGTTGACACGGAGCAGGTAAGCAGAAACGCGGCGGCGCTTCTGAGGAGGGGCGTGTTGCGGTAAAGGTCCGTGTTGACTGATGTGATGCCGACTGACGGCACCGTTGTGTGCGGTTTGGGTGTTTCTTTAAAGGTGACAAAGAGGAGCCTGGTGACAGCAGGGTGAATCCTGTCGGCGGATTGCGGTTTTCCTTGTTGCGAATGGATTAAGCCTCCCGGCCCTCTGAAAGATAAGTCGAGGGAGCGGCACCGCGGTGGGGTCGGGGGAAGGTGGGGACGAGGTCGGCAATTGCAGGGACAGGTTTTAAAGGTAGCGTAGGGCAGAGGGCTGTCCAGGAGCGGTCCCCTTTGGGCAGGTAAAGGGGGAGCAGGTTACTCCTCAGCACAACGCTAGCATGTGCCGGGCAGGGCGGTTCCAGCCTGTGTCTGTGGTGTCATCGGTGTGGTCTGTCTTTGGTGTATTAGACCTTTGTCGGATCTCGATTTCGGGTTTATGCTCCAGGAGCAAGGCACAGTGTCTCAGGCGGCACCCCTGGAGTCTCGAACGCCTGTACTCATCGGCATAGCGCCAGTCGGGCGCTGCTCTTCTTGTATTAGAAGCCTAAATCGTCGATAGGTGCGGTGTCACGGAAGTGTCTGGACGGTCCTCACTTGCGGCGTGGTTCCCAGCTGCGTGAGCAGCTCGGCTCTCTGGCCATCCGTTTTCAGGGCGCGGGCCTTCTGCCCCGCATCGTTACGCTCTTAGGTCTTGAAGCCTGGTTTTCTGCACGTACATCTTCGCAGTTTGGCGAGTCACTTCTTGTCACGGGTCGTGACGTTCTGCCTGTTCTCCGGGGTTTCCGTTGAGGCCCCTCACTTCACCATTACGGTCTCGCTCATCATTTTGCTCGATGACGTCTTTGGTCGAGGTGTCATCATTCTCGGCGAGAGGTTTTTTTTTTCTCATCTGTGAGGTACATTGTAGGATTTTGTGTAGCGTCAGTCTGTCCATCTGTGTGTTTGTGTGGCTCAGAGCTGCCCTGCCCGGGGGTGTCGAGTCAGGGGTAGGTGGGATGGCAGTAAGAGTGTGTCCTTAACCCAGTGTTCTGGCTAGGCTGTTGGGGCCAAGGTGGTACAGTCACCTGGGATCGAGTAGCCATCGGCGGGTTGCGTGGGCAGCTTTTTTTGGGGCGCAGCAGAGCTATGAGGGAGAGTCTGTTCAGCAGTATCGACGGAGATTGCCTCTCCAAGGTATTGAGGCTGCTTTGTGTGGAGTTTAAGATTAGTGGGCTTTGATTCTGGCAGGCTGTAGTTGGGCTGTAGATGACACTCGTCAATGGGAACACTTGTCATTATGAAGCTATCTCTCCGCCTCCAGGTGACTTCTTTGATATTGTTTTTTCAGGCGCAGGGGGACGCGCTGTGCGGGGCGATGTAGGAGAGCCGAGCGGAGCTCTGTCAGAAGGTGGGTAGGTGTGTGGCCTCTTAGAGGGAAGCTGTGAGCGGTGGCTCTGTGATGACTACATCAGGGTATTTTTCTGTTTCAGTTGGAAGCTTGAAGCAAGGAGCACTGTGGGATACAGGCACCAGGGCTGATTCAGTGCAGGTAAGATGAGTGATTGGGTACCGGTTAGTTGTCTGGGTGTTGTATGGCCAGTGAAGTGATAAGCGACTGGTGGTGTTTGGGTTTTACAGGTGGCACGCAAGGGTGAAGGCGGTGATGCAAAGCGGTAGCGGATGCGCCGGCGAGTTGTCACGTGGAAGGGGCGGGAGATGAGAATCGGTGGCCCGGGGCTACGGTTGTGGGCAGCGTCTCAGCACTTGCTGTATCTCTTGGATTTTTGCAGGTGCCGCACGCAGGCTCGGTGGGGTGCTGCCGCGTGCTGACGAGCCGTAGGAGCAGGTGAGGGGGTTGTGGGCAGGGTAGGCGTCTCGTAGCAAAGTATTCTGTGGTAGCTCAGTGAAGCATTTCCCTTTGGATTTGCAGGTACTGTGCAGGCTGCATTTGGAATGGGAGGAGAATTTTAGGTGAGCTGTGTTGAGAGGAGGCGCCTGGGGCTGGTGAGTTATTTAAGTGCAATTGTAATTTTGTGACTCTTAAGCGCTACAAACAATGAGCGCCACAGCATGTGACTGGCGTTAGTGGAGACCAGGTGAGCAGAATGCCACAGCGCATCTCAGCTGGGGATGGCGCAGGAAAACTGTGTGTCGACTGATGACGCCGTTGTCTGTAGATTCACGTGTGTTTTTGTTGCGTGACTAACTTTTATTTTTTTCGCAGATGATGAAGAGAAACGGGGTGAATGCAGGATCAATCCACTTGGCTGCCTGTGGTGTTTTTCTTGTTGAGGATGGCTTCAGAACCATCGCTCTTTGAAAGCTGATGAAATGTCAGTGAAAACTGTTCAGGGGAGGGAGGGAAGTCGCAGGGACGGCTTTTAAAGTTAACGTAGGGCAGAGGGCTGTCGCGGAGCAGTCCCCTTTGGACAGGTAAAGGGAGTGGGTTACTCTTCAGTCCGACAGTAGCGTGTGCCGGGCAGGGCGGTTCCAGCCTGTGTCTGTGGTGTCATCGGTGTGGTCTGTCTTTGGTGTACTAGACCTTTGTCGGATCTCGATTTCGGGTTTACGCTCCAGGAGCAAGGCACGGTGCCTCAGACGGCATCCCTGGAGTCTCGAACGCCTGTACTCATCGGCATAGCGCCAGTCGGGCGCTGCTCTTGTATTAGAAGCCTAAATCGTCGATAGGTGCGGTGTCACGGAAGTGTCTGGACGGTCCTCACTTGCGGCGTGGTTCCCAGCTGCGTGAGCAGCTCGGCTCTCTGGCCATCCGTTTTCAGGGCGCGGGCCTTCTGCCCCGCATCGTTATGCTCTTAGGTCTTGAAGCCCGGTTTTCCGCATGTACATCTCAGTTTGGCGAGTCACTTCTTGTCACGGGTCGTGACGTTCTGCACATTCTCTGGGGTTTCCGTCGAGGCCCCTCACTTCACCATTATGGTCTCGCTCATCATTTTGCTCCATGATGTCTTTGGTCGAGGTGTCGTCATTCTCGCTGAGAGTTTTCTCTCATCTGTGAGGTACATTGTAGGATTTTGTGTAGCGTCAGTCTGTCTATCTGTGTGTTTGTGTGGCTCGGAGCCGCCCTGCCCAGGGGTGTCGAGTCAGGGGTAGGTGGGATAGGTGTAAGAATCTATGGTTAACATGTTGCTGTGTCCAGGCTGTTGGGGCCAAGGTGGTACAGTCATCTGAGATCGCGCAGCCATCAGCAGGCTGTATGGACAGCTCTTCCATTAGTGGTTTTTGAGATGAGCAGCACCACGTTGGAAATGATGGTCAGCAGTAGTGCAGGAGTCTGCACCTCAAAGACAAAAGAGGCTGCTTTGTATGGCCCTTTGAGTAGGGGGTGGGGGTGTGTGTGTGTGTGTGTGTGGTTTGTGTGTGTGGTGTGTGGTTGTGTTTTTTTTTTTTTTTTTATGGCAGGCTGTAGTTGGAGTCTAGATAGTACTTGTAGATGGGAATGTGACCGTCGGAATGAGTATGCCATCGCTTCCCATCCAGGTGACTCGTTTGATGTTGTTTTTCAGATGCAGAGGGACAAGCTGTGCAGGACGACGTAGCAGAGCCGAGTGGAGCACTATAAGAAGGCGGGTCGACATGTGCGGCATTAGAGGGAAGATGTGACCGGTGGCTCTATGACAGCATTTATGGTGTCATGGTTTTGTGTGTTTTTTTTTTTTTTTTTTTTTTTTTTTAATTTGAATCCTTGAAGCGACGAGCTGACTCAGTGCCTGACTCTGTCCAGGTGACCGGCGATTGGCGGGCTGAAGTATCAGTCATTTTTCAGGCCGGTCAAGTTGTAAGTAACCCGTGCCGTTTGTGTTTTACAGGTGGGGCGCAAGACCCAGGGCGGCAACCCAAACTGACGGAGGATGGGCCGGAAAGCTGTCAAGGTAAAAAAGCGGGAGATGGGAGTTGTTATCCACAGCCTAAAGTTTCAGACTGTATCTCAGCACGTGCTGCTCTGCTTGTGTTTTTGCAGGTGCCGCACACAGGCTTAGATGGACGATGCCACAAGTCGATGAGCGGTTTGAGCCGGCGAGGCCCTCACGGGCCCCTTTAGCAGCTAATAGCAAAGTATCACATGGCAGCTCAGTGAAGCGTTTCTCCCTTTTACTTTGCAGGCACCGCCTTTGGGAGCGGATGAGGGTTTGAGGCGAGCCAGGTAGTTGAGAGGAGGTGCACGGGGTCGGTGACTTCTTGCGAGCGCAATGGTAACTTTGAGTCTCTCGGTCTTCTAGGTGCCACAAACGATGACCATCTGCACGGGAGAAGAAACAGAAGGATGTCAAGGAGGATTCTAAACCTGCTTAAGTGACTCGGAGCTCGGGTGTGGAAGAACACATATACCATACGAATAGTTATTTAGTCTCGTGTGCTTGACAGGCAGACCATCTGCGTTTTGATAACACAGGCCTGCGAGAGACTCGGAAGCACCGTGTTGGACAAGCTTGAGATTCCTGCCCCCCCCCCTGTGGGAAAGGGGAAAGCGCGGCAGTGAACTTTGGCCACACAATCCCCAATATACAGGTGCAAGGAGCACATCTGGCGATCCTCGAGCACAGACAGATCGGCGCCTGGATCTGCGCTCGTGTGCCTCTGCCCGGGCCCCCCTTTGGGAATTCCCCGGCTGGCGATGTAATGACAAAAAACTTACTCGTCGCACTTCACCTGTGGTTTTGTGCCTCTTCCTGCGGCCCGCCCGTGTTGGCTCACAAGCAGCCGCAGCATTCGACTTTGGAGTTGACACGGAGCAGGTAAGCAGAAACGCGGCGGCGCTTCTGAGGAGGGGCGTGTTGCGGTAAAGGTCCGTGTTGACTGATGTGATGCCGACTGACGGCACCGTTGTGTGCGGTTTGGGTGTTTCTTTAAAGGTGACAAAGAGGAGCCTGGTGACAGCAGGGTGAATCCTGTCGGCGGATTGCGGTTTTCCTTGTTGCGAATGGATTAAGCCTCCCGGCCCTCTGAAAGATAAGTCGAAGGAGTGGCACCGCGGTGGGGTCGGGGGAAGGTGGGGACGAGGTCGGCAATTGCAGGGACAGGTTTTAAAGGTAGCGTAGGGCAGAGGGCTGTCCAGGAGCGGTCCCCTTTGGGCAGGTAAAGGGGGAGCAGGTTACTCCTCAGCACAACGCTAGCATGTGCCGGGCAGGGCGGTTCCAGCCTGTGTCTGTGGTGTCATTGGTGTGGTCTGTCTTTGGTGTATTAGACCTTTGTCGGATCTCGATTTCGGGTTTATGCTCCAGGAGCAAGGCACAGTGTCTCAGGCGGCACCCCTGGAGTCTCGAACGCCTGTACTCATCGGCATAGCGCCAGTCGGGCGCTGCTCTTCTTGTATTAGAAGCCTAAATCGTCGATAGGTGCGGTGTCACGCAAGTGTCTGGACGGTCCTCACTTGCGGCGTGGTTCCCAGCTGCGTGAGCAGCTCGGCTCTCTGGCCATCCGTTTTCAGGGCGCGGGCCTTCTGCCCCGCATCGTTACGCTCTTAGGTCTTGAAGCCTGGTTTTCTGCACGTACATCTTTGCAGTTTGGCGAGTCACTTCTTGTCACGGGTCGTGACGTTCTGCCTGTTCTCCGGGGTTTCCGTTGAGGCCCCTCACTTCACCATTACGGTCTCGCTCATCATTTTGCTCGATGACGTCTTTGGTCGAGGTGTCATCATTCTCGGCGAGAGGTTTTTTTTTCTCATCTGTGAGGTACATTGTAGGATTTTGTGTAGCGTCAGTCTGTCCATCTGTGTGTTTGTGTGGCTCAGAGCTGCCCTGCCCGGGGGTGTCGAGTCAGGGGTAGGTGGGATGGCAGTAAGAGTGTGTCCTTAACCCAGTGTTCTGGCTAGGCTGTTGGGGCCAAGGTGGTACAGTCACCTGGGATCGAGTAGCCATCGGCGGGTTGCGTGGGCAGCTTTTTTTGGGGCGCAGCAGAGCTATGAGGGAGAGTCTGTTCAGCAGTATCGACGGAGATTGCCTCTCCAAGGTATTGAGGCTGCTTTGTGTGGAGTTTAAGATTAGTGGGCTTTGATTCTGGCAGGCTGTAGTTGGGCTGTAGATGACACTCGTCAATGGGAACACTTGTCATTATGAAGCTATCTCTCCGCCTCCAGGTGACTTCTTTGATATTGTTTTTTCAGGCGCAGGGGGACGCGCTGTGCGGGGCGATGTAGGAGAGCCGAGCGGAGCTCTGTCAGAAGGTGGGTAGGTGTGTGGCCTCTTAGAGGGAAGCTGTGAGCGGTGGCTCTGTGATGACTACATCAGGGTATTTTTCTGTTTCAGTTGGAAGCTTGAAGCAAGGAGCACTGTGGGATACAGGCACCAGGGCTGATTCAGTGCAGGTAAGATGAGTGATTGGGTACCGGTTAGTTGTCTGGGTGTTGTATGGCCAGTGAAGTGATAAGCGACTGGTGGTGTTTGGGTTTTACAGGTGGCACGCAAGGGTGAAGGCGGTGATGCAAAGCGGTAGCGGATGCGCCGGCGAGTTGTCACGTGGAAGGGGCGGGAGATGAGAATCGGTGGCCCGGGGCTACGGTTGTGGGCAGCGTCTCAGCACTTGCTGTATCTCTTGGATTTTTGCAGGTGCCGCACGCAGGCTCGGTGGGGTGCTGCCGCGTGCTGACGAGCCGTAGGAGCAGGTGAGGGGGTTGTGGGCAGGGTAGGCGTCTCGTAGCAAAGTATTCTGTGGTAGCTCAGTGAAGCATTTCCCTTTGGATTTGCAGGTACTGTGCAGGCTGCATTTGGAATGGGAGGAGAATTTTAGGTGAGCTGTGTTGAGAGGAGGCGCCTGGGGCTGGTGAGTTATTTAAGTGCAATTGTAATTTTGTGACTCTTAAGCGCTACAAACAATGAGCGCCACAGCATGTGACTGGCGTTAGTGGAGACCAGGTGAGCAGAATGCCACAGCGCATCTCAGCTGGGGATGGCGCAGGAAAACTGTGTGTCGACTGATGACGCCGTTGTCTGTAGATTCACGTGTGTTTTTGTTGCGTGACTAACTTTTATTTTTTTCGCAGATGATGAAGAGAAACGGGGTGAATGCAGGATCAATCCACTTGGCTGCCTGTGGTGTTTTTCTTGTTGAGGATGGCTTCAGAACCATCGCTCTTTGAAAGCTGATGAAATGTCAGTGAAAACTGTTCAGGGGAGGGAGGGAAGTCGCAGGGACGGCTTTTAAAGTTAACGTAGGGCAGAGGGCTGTCGCGGAGCAGTCCCCTTTGGACAGGTAAAGGGAGTGGGTTACTCTTCAGTCCGACAGTAGCGTGTGCCGGGCAGGGCGGTTCCAGCCTGTGTCTGTGGTGTCATCGGTGTGGTCTGTCTTTGGTGTACTAGACCTTTGTCGGATCTCGATTTCGGGTTTACGCTCCAGGAGCAAGGCACGGTGCCTCAGACGGCATCCCTGGAGTCTCGAACGCCTGTACTCATCGGCATAGCGCCAGTCGGGCGCTGCTCTTGTATTAGAAGCCTAAATCGTCGATAGGTGCGGTGTCACGGAAGTGTCTGGACGGTCCTCACTTGCGGCGTGGTTCCCAGCTGCGTGAGCAGCTCGGCTCTCTGGCCATCCGTTTTCAGGGCGCGGGCCTTCTGCCCCGCATCGTTATGCTCTTAGGTCTTGAAGCCCGGTTTTCCGCATGTACATCTCAGTTTGGCGAGTCACTTCTTGTCACGGGTCGTGACGTTCTGCACATTCTCTGGGGTTTCCGTCGAGGCCCCTCACTTCACCATTATGGTCTCGCTCATCATTTTGCTCCATGATGTCTTTGGTCGAGGTGTCGTCATTCTCGCTGAGAGTTTTCTCTCATCTGTGAGGTACATTGTAGGATTTTGTGTAGCGTCAGTCTGTCTATCTGTGTGTTTGTGTGGCTCGGAGCCGCCCTGCCCAGGGGTGTCGAGTCAGGGGTAGGTGGGATAGGTGTAAGAATCTATGGTTAACATGTTGCTGTGTCCAGGCTGTTGGGGCCAAGGTGGTACAGTCATCTGGGATCGCGCAGCCATCAGCAGGCTGTATGGACAGCTCTTCCATTAGTGGTTTTTGAGATGAGCAGCACCACGTTGGAAATGATGGTCAGCAGTAGTGCAGGAGTCTGCACCTCAAAGACAAAAGAGGCTGCTTTGTATGGCCCTTTGAGTAGGGGGTGGGGTGTGTGTGTGTGTGTGTGGTTTGTGTGTGTGGTGTGTGGTTGTTTTTTTTTTTTTTTTTTTTATGGCAGGCTGTAGTTGGAGTCTAGATAGTACTTGTAGATGGGAATGTGACCGTCGGAATGAGTATGCCATCGCTTCCCATCCAGGTGACTCGTTTGATGTTGTTTTTCAGATGCAGAGGGACAAGCTGTGCAGGACGACGTAGCAGAGCCGAGTGGAGCACTATAAGAAGGCGGGTCGACATGTGCGGCATTAGAGGGAAGATGTGACCGGTGGCTCTATGACAGCATTTATGGTGTCATGGTTTTGTGTGTGTTTTTTTTTTTTTTTTTTTTTTTTAATTTGAATCCTTGAAGCGACGAGCTGACTCAGTGCCTGACTCTGTCCAGGTGACCGGCGATTGGCGGGCTGAAGTATCAGTCATTTTTCAGGCCGGTCAAGTTGTAAGTAACCCGTGCCGTTTGTGTTTTACAGGTGGGGCGCAAGACCCAGGGCGGCAACCCAAACTGACGGAGGATGGGCCGGAAAGCTGTCAAGGTAAAAAAGCGGGAGATGGGAGTTGTTATCCACAGCCTAAAGTTTCAGACTGTATCTCAGCACGTGCTGCTCTGCTTGTGTTTTTGCAGGTGCCGCACACAGGCTTAGATGGACGATGCCACAAGTCGATGAGCGGTTTGAGCCGGCGAGGCCCTCACGGGCCCCTTTAGCAGCTAATAGCAAAGTATCACATGGCAGCTCAGTGAAGCGTTTCTCCCTTTTACTTTGCAGGCACCGCCTTTGGGAGCGGATGAGGGTTTGAGGCGAGCCAGGTAGTTGAGAGGAGGTGCACGGGGTCGGTGACTTCTTGCGAGCGCAATGGTAACTTTGAGTCTCTCGGTCTTCTAGGTGCCACAAACGATGACCATCTGCACGGGAGAAGAAACAGAAGGATGTCAAGGAGGATTCTAAACCTGCTTAAGTGACTCGGAGCTCGGGTGTGGAAGAACACATATACCATACGAATAGTTATTTAGTCTCGTGTGCTTGACAGGCAGACCATCTGCGTTTTGATAACACAGGCCTGCGAGAGACTCGGAAGCACCGTGTTGGACAAGCTTGAGATTCCTGCCCCCCCCCCTGTGGGAAAGGGGAAAGCGCGGCAGTGAACTTTGGCCACACAATCCCCAATATACAGGTGCAAGGAGCACATCTGGCGATCCTCGAGCACAGACAGATCGGCGCCTGGATCTGCACTCGTGTGCCTCTGCCCGGGCCCCCCTTTGGGAATTCCCCGGCTGGCGATGTAATGACAAAAAACTTACTCGTCGCACTTCACCTGTGGTTTTGTGCCTCTTCCTGCGGCCCGCCCGTGTTGGCTCACACGCAGCCGCAGCATTCGACTTTGGAGTTGACACGGAGCAGGTAAGCAGAAACGCGGCGGCGCTTCTGAGGAGGGGCGTGTTGCGGTAAAGGTCCGTGTTGACTGATGTGATGCCGACTGACGGCACCGTTGTGTGCGGTTTGGGTGTTTCTTTAAAGGTGACAAAGAGGAGCCTGGTGACAGCAGGGTGAATCCTGTCGGCGGATTGCGGTTTTCCTTGTTGCGAATGGATTAAGCCTCCCGGCCCTCTGAAAGATAAGTCGAAGGAGTGGCACCGCGGTGGGGTCGGGGGAAGGTGGGGACGAGGTCGGCAATTGCAGGGACAGGTTTTAAAGGTAGCGTAGGGCAGAGGGCTGTCCAGGAGCGGTCCCCTTTGGGCAGGTAAAGGGGGAGCAGGTTACTCCTCAGCACAACGCTAGCATGTGCCGGGCAGGGCGGTTCCAGCCTGTGTCTGTTGTTGTATAGTCTGTGTGATATGTCTTATGTGTTGTAGAGCTTCCTCAATTCTTAATGTCCTCGTTGCTCTTTGCACAAGGAGCACGACACGTGCCTCAGGCGCAGCCTGTGGGGTTCAATTGCCAGTACTCATCAGCATGGTGCCAATCGGGCGCTGCTTTTCTTGCCTTATGAGCTTAAAGCGTGGATCGGTCTTGATGGGAAGACTCTTCGGTCGCTCTGCTTTTGCAGCATCATTCCCGGCTGCACAAGCAGCTCTGCTCTATACCCATCCATTTTCAGGGACCGCGTGTCGTTCCCTTCATCCTTATGTTTGTAGGTGTTGAAGCTGGGTTTCGTGCACCTACATCATCTCAGTTTTGAGAGTCGTTTCTCGTCACAGGACCTGACGTCCGACTCTGTTTTTGTTTTGTTTTGGTTTTTTGGGGTGTTTCCCAGAGCCTCCTCACGTCACTGTTGCGGTCTCACAGGTCTTCTTGCCCGACAGTGACTTCCATCCCGGCATCATTCTTCTCTCTGAGAGTTTTCTCTCATCTTTGAGGCACATTGTTTGTAGTGTTCTTTGTAGTATCTGTGCATGTCTGTGTGGCTCGGAGTCACCCTGCCCAGGGGTGTAGAGTCGGGGGTAGGTGGGATAGCCGTAAGAGTTTACAGTTAATATGTTGGTGTGTCGAGGCAAAGGCGGTAAGGTCATTTCGGACTGAGCGGCCGTCAGTGGGTTTTGAGAACAGGTTTTTCATTAACGCTTTATGGGGAAGGGCAGAGCTCTGCAGGAAGGGCCATTCAGCAGTAGGTCCGGAGACTGCATCTCAAAGACGCAAAGGCTGCTATGCATGGGGCTTGAAGTCTGTGGGTGGTGTTTCTGGCGAGCCGCCAGATGGCCTCCACATGAGGTTTCTAAATAGGAACAAGACTTTAGGGTTATGAAGCTATCTCTCTGCGTCCAGCTGATCGTTGATGTTGTTTTTTCAGACGTAGAGGGACCAGCTCCGCAGGGTGACGCAGCCAAGCAGAGTACCGTGAGAAGGTGGGTCATCGTTTCTGGTATTAGAGGGAAGATGTGACCGCTGCCTCTGTAACTGCAGTTACACTTGGTTGTTTTGTTGTTTTTCCACGGTTTGAATTCTTGAATCCGTTAGGTGCCAGAAACAATGACGGTCCCAGCATCTGACTCCAGAATCTGTGCAGAGCAGGTGAGCGGAACGCCACGGTGTGCCCAAGGCGGGGGCTGTCACAGGAAAAGTCTATGTTGACCGACACGATGCTTCGCAACGGCAGTGTTGCGTGTGCATCTTTTTGTTTGTTTTTGCAGGCGCTGAAGAAGAATCCATCGCCTGCCAGATTAACGCCGTTTGCCAATCGGGGTTTTATTCGTCAAGGATGGCTTTGGAGCCCGGGCCCTCTGAAAGCTCAGCGGAGGGACTCGCGGCGGAGATCGTTTGGGGAGGGAGGGGACAGGGTCAGCAACCGGAGAGATGGGTTTTAAAGTTAGCGTAGGGCAGAGGGCTGTCCCCGAGCGGTCCCCTTTAGGCAGGTAAAGGGAGGGGGTTACTCTTCTGCGTGACGGTAGTGTGCACTGGTCAGGGTGGTTCCGGCTCGTGTCTGTCATCATGTAGTTTGCACGGCCTGTCTTCTGTATCTTGCGTAATACCTTCCTCCGGTCTCGAAGTCTCCATAGCTCTTTTTTGATCAGCAGGCATCTCACTAGCCCTCCAGAGTGGCTAGAGAGCATCACCTCATCAGTGTCGTGCCTGTCGAGCCTTTCTCATCTTGATAGTCTACTTTAAAGCATCCTTCCATCCAGCGTGTATTATGTTGCGAATCTTTCCGATCGGTCTCCACTTGCGGCGGCAAGCCAGGCGGCACATGCGGCTCTGTTGAGATTCCCGTTTCCACAGAGTAGTCTTGTGGGGTTTCATTCCCGTGTCTTTAAGAGGTTCAGGTCTTAAAGCCTGCCTTCTCATGCATCCACCGTGATGAGTTTGACGGTCGCTTTCTGTCAGGGGTGGCAGCTGTCGCCTCTCTTGCAGGGCCGCTATAAGGCATTTGCATCATTGTGGCACCGTAGGGCTTCTGTGCTGGCATCATTGACCATACGTGAGTTGTTCTCACCCACAGTCTTACAGCATCTCACGGTCACTCTTGCGGCCTCTGCACACGCCACGGGTCCGTGTCTGCCACCTGCCATCGGAGCTTCAAGCACACCTAGCGTCACGGATGTATCTGGAGGGTCACCTTCAGGGAGGCGATGTGGCCCGGAAGGACCGCTCTGCTCTGGTACTTCCCGGTTCCATAGAGATGTGCTACGGCATCTCATCCGCCTGTCTTTCTGAGGTAGGGTCCTAAAGCCAAGCTTCTCAGGCACGTGTCGTTCTAGAGTTGCATTGTATCGCAGCATTCTAGTTTTGACTGCCATCCGAGACCGCCTCGCCATGCAGAACTTACTTTTTCTTTTGCTTTGTAAAGCTATGTATTTAGTTATGCGTCACATCGTACCGCCCTGTAATTGTCTCAACTGCCTTCAGAGACCGTCTCGCAGCGTAACTCCCCATCTTGCGTTTTGTGTCGGACCGTTCTGTATTTGAATGGGTACGGCATTATTAGGCTCTATCGGTTTTGCATCATACTGCCCTGTAATAGTCTCAACCTCCATCTGAGACTGTTTCACACTGTAAAGGCCCGTATTGCGTTTTGTCTCACATCGTGCCACTCCGTAACTATCTCGACCGCCATGTGAGACCGTCTCGCTTCATACCGCCCCCTACTGTTTTTTTTTTTTGTATCGGATCATTCTGTACCGGAGTGCACGTTGAGTTGTTTGTTTGGTGTTGTATTGGCTTTGCATTGTATAGCTCTGTAACAGTGTCGACTGCCATTTGAGACCATCTTGTATCATATCACTCCGTATCGCATCGTGTCTCACATTGTATAACTTTGTAATGGTCTCGACTGACATCGGAGACGGTTTTGCATTGTACGACCCTGATTTTCCTTTTTTTTTTTTTTTTTTATAATTGCATCATTGCCTATTTGAATGCCTATTGCACTGTCCCTCTCTGTAGTGGTTGTGCATTGTATTCCTTTGTAATAGTCTAGACTGACATCGGACACCATCTCATATTGCGTAGTCTACTTTGTATCGCATTGTGACGCTCCGTAACCATCTTGCCTGCCAGCAGAGACGATCTGGCTTTGTGCCACCCCGTATCGTGTGTTGTTATTGGATCACTGTGTGTTTGAATGTGTATTGTATTGTTCTTCTGAGTATCGGTTTTGCATTGTACTACCCTGAAATTGTCTCGACCACCATCTGAGAGGGTCTCGCATCGTACCACCCCCTATTGCGGTTTTGTTATTGGAGCGTTCCGTATTTGACTGCCTAGTGCCTTGTTTGGCTCTGTATTGGATTTGCCTCGTCTGGGTCTGCATCGGTGTCTACCGACATCCAAGAGCGTCACGCATCGTATCGCCTCATATCGGCATTTGCCTTTTGTTGGCACCCCTGCGTAGTCATCTGGACCGCCGCCGGAGACCATCTCGCATCGAACCACCCCATAACTATCTCAACTGCTGTCAGAGATGGACCTGCATCGTATCACCCTGTATCGTATTTCATCTCGATGGCGCTCTAAGGGCACGTCAAGTTGTTAGACTGGTGTGCACATGACACGGCTCTATCTTTGTATGTATCGTACGGTATTGCATAGGCAGCGTAGATGGTTAAAGGGTCTCTGTCTCTCTGCACGTCGCCGGGAACGGAGCGAATGACAACCACATTGCGAGGTAAGATAAGGTAAGGTAGTAATGCATTTGGGGTTTTTATGCAGTTGTTGTAGGTAACTTCCAGGAAGCGTGCAGAAAGAGCAGGGGTGTAGAGCAGCCTGACGGGGCTCTGAGCAGTCAGCGATTTGCAGGCTCGTAGGGCAAATAAATCCGCCAGCTGGGGTTTTTGTATTCCAGGTTTTTTTTTTCCTTCCCCTGGCTGTGTTTTTTTTCCCCCCATCCTGGCTGCTCTGCAAGGTGACATTCATCGCCAAAGTTTGGGTGGAGGTCAGGCACAGGCTGGGGTTTTTGCAGGCAGGGTCACTTACGCTCCTGGATTTGGAGTTCTTGGGGCACATTGTCCCAAGCCCACAACGTCCTTTGGTTGATTAATACTTACATGTGCGGACAACAACATTTGGGATTTAAAGTGTCGTTTGCTTTCATCCCACTCACATTTGTTTCGCCGTGCATTTGGCCGGGTACAGGGGCATGCATGACACAGGGGAGGAGCGTGTGTGTGAGCACGCAGATGGCAGCTGTGCATGGTGGAACATGGCTGGGCGGTGTTGATCTCGTGCGTATCTGACTCAGAACGTTAATAGAGACATGCATACCTGGGAGTCATTTGTGACGGGTTGTGCGCAACAAGAGCGCCTTTGAGCCCCAGTGTGTGGGTGTTAGGTGCTGTAGCAGTTTCACTACAGCATACTCATAAGGATAACTGAAGTTAGACACATGAAATAGCCAAACTAGGAAAGGGCGTGCCCCATGGCATTCAAAGAGATGTTAATATAGTAAATGGGATTGCGTGTACGCATGCCCTTTCCCAGTTCCATGCCACACTTACTATTTGTAGGGTTTTCCTATATACAGACATGCCTGAGCACTGGACCACCTGTACACTAATTGCCCACCCAATTACCTCATTAAATAATTAGCACCTCATGAGGCAAATGAAACAATTAATTATGCACATTAGGGATTTTCCACTTTCTGGCCTCCACTTTCCGGCCGCCGGCCTCCACTTTCCGGCCTCCACTTTCTGGCCTCCACTTTCCGGCCTCCGGCCTCCACTTTCCGGCCTCCACTTTCCGGCCTCCGGCCTCCACTTTCCGGCCTCCACTTTCCGGCCTCCGGCCTCCACTTTTCGGCCTCCACTTTCCGGCCTCCACTTTCCAGCCTCCGGCCTCCACTTTCTGGCCTCTATTTCCGGCCTCCACTTTCCGGCCTCCGGCCTCCACTTTCTGGCCTCCACTTTCCGGCCTCCACTTTCCGGCCTCCGGCCTCCACTTTCCGGCCTCCGGCCTCCACTTTCTGGCCTCCACTTTCCGGCCTCCACTTTCCGGCCTCCGGCCTCCACTTTCCGGCCTCCACTTTCCGGCCTCCACTTTCCGGCCTCCACTTTCCAGCCTCCGGCCTCCACTTTCTGGCCTCCACTTTCCGGCCTCCACTTTCCGGCCTCCGGCCTCCACTTTCTGGCCTCCACTTTCCGGCCTCCACTTTCCGGCCTCCGGCCTCCACTTTCCGGCCTCCACTTTCCGGCCTCCACTTTCCGGCCTCCGGCCTCCACTTTCTGGCCTCCACTTTCCGGCCTCCACTTTCCGGCCTCCACTTTCCGGCCTCCGGCCTCCACTTTCCGGCCTCCACTTTTCGGCCTCCACTTTCCGGCCTCCACTTTCCGGCCTCCGGCCTCCACTTTCTGGCCTCCACTTTCCGGCCTCCACTTTCCGGCCTCCGGCCTCCACTTTCCGGCCTCCACTTTCCGGCCTCCACTTTCCGGCCTCCGGCCTCCACTTTCTGGCCTCCACTTTCCGGCCTCCACTTTCCGGCCTCCGGCCTCCACTTTCCGGCCTCCACTTTTCGGCCTCCACTTTCCGGCCTCCACTTTCCAGCCTCCGGCCTCCACTTTCTGGCCTCCACTTTCCGGCCTCCACTTTCCGGCCTCCGGCCTCCACTTTCTGGCCTCCACTTTCCGGCCTCCACTTTCCGGCCTCCACTTTCCGGCCTCCGGCCTCCACTTTCTGGCCTCCACTTTCCGGCCTCCACTTTCCGGCCTCCGGCCTCCACTTTCCGGCCTCCACTTTTCGGCCTCCACTTTCCGGCCTCCACTTTCCAGCCTCCGGCCTCCACTTTCTGGCCTCCACTTTCCGGCCTCCACTTTCCGGCCTCCGGCCTCCACTTTCTGGCCTCCACTTTCTGGCCTCCACTTTCTGGCCTCCACTTTCCGGCCTCCAGCCTCCACTTTCTGGCCTCAACTTTCCGGCCTCCCCTTTCCGGCCTCCACTTTCCGGCCTCCGGCCTCCACTTTCCGGCCTCCACTTTCCGGCCTCCACTTTCCGGCCTCCACTTTCCAGCCTCCACTTTCCGGCCTCCACTTTCCGGCCACCACTTTCCGGCCTCCGGCCTCCACTTTATGGCCTCCACTTTCCGGCCTCCACTTTCCGGCCTCCACTTTCCCGCCTCCGGCCTCCACTTTCCGGCCTCCGGCCTCTACTTTCTGGCCTCCACTTTCCGCCTTCCAGCCTCCACTTTCTGGCCTCCAGCCTCCACTTTCTGGCCTCCGGCCTCCACTTTCTGGCCTCCAGCCTCCACTTTCCGGCCTCCATTTTCTGGCCTCCACTTTCCGTCCTCCGGCCTCCATTTACCGGCCTCCACTTTCCGGCCTCCGGCCTCCACTTTCCGGCCTCCGGCCTCCACTTTCTGGCCTCCACTTTCCGGCCTCCACTTTCCGGCCTCCACTTTCCAGCCTCCACTTTCCGGCCTCCACTTTCCGGCCTCCACTTTCCGGCCTCCGGCCTCCACTTTCCGGCCTCCACTTTCCGGCCTCCACTTTCCGGCCTCCGGCCTCCACTTTCTGGCCTCCACTTTCCGGCCTCCACTTTCCGGCCTCCACTTTCCCGCCTCCGGCCTCCACTTTCCGGCCTCCGGCCTCTACTTTCTGGCCTCCACTTTCCGCCCTCCAGCCTCCACTTTCTGGCCTCCAGCCTCCACTTTCTGGCCTCCGGCCTCCACTTTCTGGCCTCCAGCCTCCACTTTCCGGCCTCCATTTTCTGGCCTCCACTTTCCGTCCCTCCGGCCTCCACTTACCGGCCTCCACTTTACGGCCTCCGGCCTCCACCCTCCCCACCTCACTCCTCCCCTTCCCCCCTCCCCCCCCTTCCCTCCCTCCCCTTTCCCCTCCCTCCCCCCTTTCCCCTCCTTCCCCCTTTCCCTCCCTCCCCCCCTTTCCCCTCCTTCCTCCCCCCCTCCCCTCTCCCCCTTCCCCCCCTCCCCCTTTTTCCCCTCCCTCCTCCCTCCTCCCCTCCCTCCCCCTCCCTTTCCCCTCCCTCCTTCCTCTCCCCTCCCTCCCTCCTCTCCCCTCCCTCCCTTTCCCCTCCCTCCCTTTCCCCTCCCTCCCCCCTCCTCCCTTTCCCCTCCTTCCTCCCTTTCCCCTCCCTCCCCCCCTCCTTTCCCCCCCCTCCTCCCTTTCCCCCCCCTTCCCTCCCTCCCCCCCTTTCCCCTCCCTCCCCCCCTCCCTTTCCCCTCCCCTCCCCCCCTCCGTCCCCCCCCTTCCCCCCTCCGTCCCCCTCCCCCCCTCTCCGTCCCCCCTCCCCCCCCCCTTCCCCCCCTTTCCCCTCCCTCCCTTTCCCCTCCCTCTCCCCTCCCTTCCTTCCCCCCCCCTTCCCTCCCTTTCCCCTCCCTCCCCCTCCTTTCCCCCCTCCTCCCTTTCCCCTCCCTCCTCCCCCCCTTTCCCCTCCCTCCTTCCCCCCTCCCTTCCCCCCCTCCTCCCCCTTCCCTCCCTCCCTTTCCCCTCCCTCCTCCCCCCCCTCCTTCCCCCCTCCCGTCCCCCCCTCCTCCCCCCCTTTCCCCTCCCTCCTCCCCCTCCGTCCCCCCTCCCCCCCTCCGTCCCCCCTCCCCCCCTTTCCCCTCCCTCCCCCCTCCCTTTCCCCTCCCTCCCCCCTCCCCCCCTTTCCCCTCCCTCCCTTTCCCCTCCCTCCCCCCTCCCTTTCCCCTCCCTCCCTTTCCCCCTCCCTCCCGCCTCCCTTTCCCCTCCCTCCCCCCTCCCTCTCCCCTCCCCTCCCCCCTCCCTCTCCCCTCCCTCCCCCCTCCCTCCCCCCTCCCTCTCCCCTCCCTCCTCCCTTTCCCCTCCCTCCCCCCCTCCCTTTCCCCTCCCTCCC